>NW_015664998.1:303377-311588 GCF_001515625.1 Sinocyclocheilus rhinocerous | reverse complement strand
GCTCTTCATGACGTAGACGAGGGTGGAACTCCTTATATGGGCATTTCTCCCGGAAGAGCGCGCCACGCTCACATCGACCAGAGCTAGAGCAAGATCAGGCCCATCAATGAGCTTCATCCGGCGGCAGCGCTGCACGGGACTCGGTCAGGAAGAATGTCTCCAAAGAAGTGTGTTTTTGGTTGTAAGGGAAAGATTACTTTGTTCAGCTTCCTAAAGAACCCAGCGTTATGTAAAACAGTTTAATGCTGGATTTGCACATAGTTTGATACTGAAAGATGGAGCGGTCCCAGCTATAAAAGATCCCGGTCATGATTCAGAACTGCAGACGGTAAGTGAAACAGCATCAAATGTCTGTTTTGTTGTCATTCGGCGCTCAAGTGCTCGTCACTCTTTAGCTCCATCCACGGCGCGCCTCCAGGAGCTCGGCTTTTTCCTGAGAGAATCGTAAAGCTGTATAATTTTGGCTATTTAATTTATGCAATGGTGAAAAAAATTGGCAAAATACATGGGGGGGAAACCTCGAAAAACCGTGTTCGGTATTCGGCCTTCAGCTTTCGGCCCAGTGTTTCATTTTGTTCGGTTTCTGCTTCGGCCAAGAATTTTCATTTCGGTGCATCCCTAATAAAAATTAATGTATCTCAGTCAGAGTGACCAGGATCTGATGCAGAGCGTCATAACGGCTACTTGGCTGTCAACGGCGCTGTTTATACAAGAATAAACAGTGATGTCATTTGTAGCGGTTGTAAAATATTAGTGCACCATAAATTATAATATTGGTTGTGGCATTTTGATGTGCAGTTTTTTCTGTCACGAAAAGTGAATTAAATCACAAAAATGCCGTAAAATTACAAGCCAGCGGTTTTCTTTTGTATCACAGCCTAATGGTTTTCTTTGTCTCTTGCTCTTGTGTGGGCTGTAATTTCCCCCTTTGTTACCCCTCTGCCCGAAACCCTGAGATTAATAAAATCGACCAATAAAAACATACTATAGATCAATACAAAAAATGCTTGTCTCTTTTTTTATTACTGAATTTGTATTTGCTTATATATTTTACTGGCACCTTATTTTTATTATTAATATATTTTCTCTTTTTATTTTCTTGTCACTGCTTTTGTCGTGTGTATTGAATCTTTGGAAATGCTATATGTCCTGTATCACAATCGTGTCAATAAAGTACTCTGAAGTTGACTGTTGCAAGTCTACTCACAGTAGACTTAACAGATGTTTTGTCTTGTCTCCTCTGATTGGTTTTGTTACTTCTGACAATGTTCTCACAGTGGGTCTGTGAAAAGGCTGAGTACTGATTCAGCCTTTGAAATTGCTCTCTGTCTGTCTGTCTGTCTGTCTCCCCCAGCAGGTGAGTTTGCTACTGTAGTCTCGGTGGCTGCAGGACATCCCAGAGCTCAGACCCAGACAGGAAACTCCAATAAAGACAGTGTTTTTCTATGGAAGTCTCTTGTAGACCCTTTTATTGTCCTGATTACTTTGAAGGTAGAATCACGGGAATAACAGCCTTAACTGAGTTATAAAGTTCTAAGGCCCCTAAATTAAAAATTCTCAAACTTTATGAGGTCTGGGAAGGCCTGTATCCCCTCCAACAGAGAGCAGTTATAAAACTGAGCTGAGGTGAAGAGTCAGTCCTCTACACGGGCCAGTCCTCTTTGAGAGTGACGACACACACACACTAAAATATTATTGCTTCTATTCTAAAACAATCCCTTGTGCTTATAGTTTAACTTAGTGTAAGTCTCAAGACAGCACACATACACACACTTCTCCCACTCTACCCTGCTGTTTTGGCCGTGCACATCTGGAAGTGTTTGAGTGACATCAGCAGCAGACAGACAGGTCTTTTTCCCAGCATGTGACTATTGAGTGTAGCCTGTGTTACCTCTTGAAACCTGCCATTTTAATCAATGGCGGGAAAGGAAAAAAGCAGAAATGAGAGAGATGCCCCTAAGTTAGACTAATTCCTTGACCCATTCCTTTTTTTCTATTTACATTACATTTTGGACTCATTTGAAGCTTCCCACTGCACAATCAGGAAGTTTTATTCTAAAAAGTAGACTGAATTTGAATCGACTATCCCATGACTCACTAATGAGGTTTAGACTTGCAGAACTGGCCTACACTCACAGCTGAACCTGTTTTACATTGAACGCAACTGACTACAACGTGTGTGTGTGTGTGTGTGAGTGTGTGTGTCTGTCTGTCCACATGCATCCATCTGGTTCTGCACTACAGCAATTTCCCTCACAACTCAATTCTAAAGGTGTGAAAAATCTGAAGAGCCACATGGGAGAGTGCAGGAAACATTTCAGTTTCTGAAGCCAGACAGAGAGAGAAAGAGAGCGAGAGAGAGAGAGAGAGAGAGAGAGAGAGAAAAGGGTCCAAAAACAGCAAATACGGGCAAATGTCATAGCTCTCCATGATACTTGATTCTGATTGGTCAATTGTGGCATCCTGTGGTCAAATACTTTTGTATAATGACCACAAAACTGTATAACTGACTGCCTTTCCAGGGAAATGATTTCCAACATTTCTCCTATCACACCGTGGTCTGTTTCTTTTTACATAAATGATTTCAATTTAAAGCAGCATTTCATGTCCATTTATTTTGTTATTTGATAAGCAGTCAATGAAAAATCTTACCGACTTCAAACGTTTGAGTACTGTATACTGTTCAAACTCTTGGGGTTGGAATTATTTTTTCATGAGTTTAAGAAGTCTCTTATGCTCACCAAGGCTGCATTTATTTGGACAAAAATCAATGTTAACATTTTTGTGAAAATTATCATAATTTTTTTTTCAAGATTCTTTGATGAAAAGAACAGCTTCTTTTATATTTTTTATAAATGTCTTTACTGTCACTTTTGATCAATTGAATGCATCCTTGCTGCATAAAAGTATTCATTTCTTTAAAAATAAATAAAACTAAAATCTTACTGCCCCCAAACTTTTGAACAATAGCATAGTAAGTGTAGAAAAGTACAAGAAGTCAGTCATTATTGCAAAATAAACCCCTTCAGGGTCATACAAGACCTAATCACCCTGGGTTCTGGTTTTTATTTTGTGATAATGACAGGATGACAGGAAATTATCATTTAAGCCCCTTAATGATTAGTACTCATACCATCTTGTTCAGGTACAGGGGCTGGTGGTCCGGGGGGCCCGGGTGGCCCAGGGAGGCCCCTCTCTCCTGGGAGGCCCGGTGGTCCCTGCGGACCTGAAGAGAAAGCACAAAAAAAGAGAAAAGTATGAGAAAGCTCAACAAAACTCTCACACACACACACACACACACACACACAAAGTGCTACCTTTCAAGCTATCTTTCCCCTGAGTAGTCATTTATAAGGCACTCTTGTCCTATTCAACAGAAAGCTATAGGAAATAGGAGAATGTTTAGAGTGTTTTTGCACACTATGTTGAGCACCTACAGTATATGATAAAAGGATTCCAAGGAAGTTACGGGATGTTTAACATCCTAAAGAGAAGGAGAGGAAGTAAAAGAGAGTGCAGACTGAGTTAGAATGAGGTATTTGGTTTCGATACATGGCTGTTCTAGGAAACGGGTTAATAAGGGGGGCAGGAGAGCGGTGTGTGGTTGTGTGTTACTGTGTGTGTGGGGGCTGTAATTAACAGGAGGGGGCTCATAATGGCCATGGGTTGGGCTCTAACAGGGAGAGCTGGGAAACCTCAAATAAACACTGCTAAATGCCGGAGCATATTAGCAACTCTGGTGTGTAATAAATTAAAACCTGGTAGGTGACTGCACTGATTCATACAGCTCTCTGGATGTGTGTGTGAACATGTGCATCTACACAAGATCTCTCCAGCTGGTTCCTTGTTGCCTGTTAGTTTTGATTAAGCGGAAAAAAAATGAAGGAAAGAAAAGCTATGTCATGGCTGGTGTGCGAGACAGTGTGATTGCAAAACAAACAGAACAAGAGTTTCATCTGCCTGTCTTTGTTTCTTTTCTCTGTTCCTGTCCCTTCTTTTCTCTTGCTCTCCTCTGACATCCCCGGGTACTTACTGTAACTGTATCACCCAATTTCTCATCAGTCTCTCCTTTAGATGTTTGACAAAATGTTTACTAAAGTTATTTGGAAAAGAGGTTGGATGAGAAGTTGGATCAAATTCCTTTAATATGAGTTACCAGTTTTCATTTTCCGAGGGGCAAATTCACTAAACAATTGAGTCATTTTTGCAGTGTAAAAACCGGTTTCTTATTATTCACTAACTACTCACAAGCTTAAACAGGTGCTAAATGTACTGAAATACTGCTGTGCCATGAGTACTGTCAATCTTTTTTTACCATAAACATACCTCCTTTCTATGTAAATTGGGCTTATTATTATCTCTGTTGCTTGATTAGCATAATACCCATAGAGAATTGGTCGATGAAACAATGCAGATAGCATGTGTAAATAAACAGCCTTACCAGTGTACAAAATTCATTCTTAGAGAAGTGTCACAGCACACGTCATGTGGAGTCTGCCGCTTTGTGGAATGATAATTGAGTGAATAACAGTTCATTGTGTGATTGTAAGAGCATCATTGTAAAAATCACTTTTAGCTTAACCAGTTCATTTTAATAGTCCTGTGGTGTGAAGAATGATTTTTTTTAAGTACTGTAATTAAAAATACAAAATCTATGTAGTCTCTCAATCGGAAACTGCATTTAGATGAAGTACAGCTTGTCACACCACAGGACATGTCAGCTACCCCAAAGCATGTCATGTCAGCTACCCTACCCATATACCATGATGTTATTTTCCTACAGATCTACCTTGCTTTATGTAAACATACCTATCTTGAGAGAATACAACAATCAGGTACAGTTCATTGTGCATGACATGAAGGCGTAAAGAAAACGGCAAATCCAAGGAAAACAATACAATGGCAAACATATGGAAGAAATAAGAAGCAAGTATTGTATACATATTTCATGTTCAATTTAGATTGGATTCATATGGCTGAGGAGCCCCTCAATTGGGCCTGGGTAAAGACCTAAGGTCACTTAAAGCCCCTTCAGTCAGTCATGGCTCTGGTAAAAGACCCTTCATAACTGTGGCCATGTTTTAAATATGCTAACTAAATTCCATACTATCTTTGAGTCTTGGGGTAAGTGGCATGTATGTTAGCTGATGTGTGTGTGTGTCTTTTAGGCAAGCCCCAGCACAGCAGTACATGCTGTGAACAAAAAATGATTTTTTATAATGTGGTCCAAGCACAAATATTTTGGCAAGAGGACTTGGGGCTCAATGCTAACTCGGCAACACCTCCATATAATGTCTCTTACAGCAGAAAAGTCAGCATGGTGAGAAACCACATTCTTGCAAGTCATAGGTCTGCACTCCATAAGAAATCAGGGCTCTTTTGCTAGTGGATACAGTTATATAAACTGATATACGAAGAAAACTTTTGGTCTAAGACAAAGATGAAAACAAAAATGATTAGTTCACCCAAAAATGAAAATTTGAAGAAAATTTACTCACCCTCAGGCCATCCAAGATATAGATGAGCTTGTTTATTCATCAAAACAGATTGGAGAAATTTAGCATTACATCACTTACATTGGATCCTCTGAAGTGAATGAGTGCCGTCAGAATGAGAGTCCAAACAGCTGATAAAAACATCACAATAATACACAAGTAATCCACAAGACTCCAGTCTTGTGAAGCGAAAAGTGTTTGTAATAACAAATCCATCGAGGCATTTTAACTTTAAAGCATAATTTCTAGCCAAATTACCAGCCCATAATCAACAATAAAGCTTCCTTCAGTGAAAAAGTTCTTCCCATGTTTTACCTCTCACATCAAATCCACTGACATAATTTGTTTAGAACAGTTTTGGACTCGCTTGTAAATGGTGCTTTATCTGTGCATATTTCTGTCAGGGTTCTGTCACTTCGGTCTAGTGTTATTCATGGTTTTGTGACAGAGCCATGACACTCCCGTCATGTCGTTGTTTTCATGTGAGTGTGCGGCTTCGAGAGTGCTCGAGCCGTGCGTTCTCGTCTGCGTGTCCTGTTTCCTTGTTTAATGTTGGAGCGTGGTGTTCGGAGCCTGGCACTAATGTCTTGTTGGGTTTCGGTTTCGTGTCGGGGTTGGTTGGCAGCTTGGTTTTCGCTGGCTGCGTGCTGTCTTGTCTTGTGTGAACACGCGGCTTAAGAGTATTCTCATTAGGTGCGTGTTCGTGCCTTGTTTTGTTCAAGCACATGGCTTGTGATTGTTTTGCTGGCCAACCCCACCCATCTTGTTACCTGATTATTGGTTAATTTGCCCCACCTGTGTTTCCCTTGTTACCCTCCTCATTTGCTCCCTATTTATTCTCCTTGTGTTTGCAAACCTGTGCCAGTTTGTCATCGCATATATCCTGTTGTGTCCCGTCAGCCTTGTTCTGATCATGCCTTGCCTTGTTGTGCCAGCCTGTTTTTCCCCCATGGGGTTGTTTTTGTTTTGTTTTATTAATAAAAGCCCATCTCCTGCATTAGTGAGTCCTCGCCTCATCCCTCTACCCAAACCCTGACAATTTCTTTCCTGATTCAGATGTTTTTTTTTGTTGTTTACTGTATAAAGCAATATAATGGATGGAGGACTCATATTTTGGTCTGAAGTTAAATGTCTTATTGGTTTTGTTTCTTACAACCATGCAGCTTTTCACTTCATAGGATTTTAATTGATGGACTAAAGTCAAGTGGATTAGTTGTGGATCATTGAGATTGTTTTTATCAGTCGTTTGGACTCATTCTGATGGCACCCATTCACTTTCTGATCATGCCTTGCCTTGTTGTGCCAGCCTGTTTTTCCCCCATGGGGTTGTTTTTGTTTTGTTTTATTAATAAAAGCCCATCTCCTGCATTAGTGAGTCCTCGCCTCATCCCTCCACCCAAACCCTGACAATTTCTTTCCTGATTCAGATGTTTTTTTTGTTGTTTACTGTATAAAACAATATAATGGATGGAGGACTCATATTTTGGTCTGAAGTTAAATGTCTTATTGGTTTTGTGTCTTACAACCATGCAGCTTTTCACTTCACAGGATTTTAATTGATGGACTAAAGTCAAGTGGATTAGTTGTGGATCATTGAGATTGTTTTTATCAGTCGTTTGGACTCATTCTGATGGCACCCATTCACTGCAGAGGACCCACTGGTGAGCAAGTGATGTAATGCTTAATTTCTCCAAATATTTTCCAATGAGGAAACCCATCTACAGCTTGGATGGCCTGAGGGTGAAGGAATTTTCAGCATATTCCCATTTTTGGGAGAATTATTCCTTTTAAGTGTTCGATACATTAGACAGCAAAATGACAGGTTAAGAAGACCTAGCTACTCTGCCATGACGTTTGTCTTGAGTCACAGAGTGATTTAGACCTGAACTTGTGATAGTTTTGTGGGCTTGATTTGTTTAAAGCAGAGGTGGGGCAAGTCACATGTTTAAGTCTCAAGCAAGTCTCAAAACTACGGAGCCCGGGAAGTCACCTGTAGGAGAAAAAAAAACAATCTGTGGCGACGGTTTTGCAATCCGTCCCCTCAGTTTATAAACCGTACTCACGAATTCTTAAACTGTTCCCTCGGTTTAACAAATCGTACCCACGAATTTCCAATCCGTGCGCTCAGATTTTGTAAACCGTACCTTAGATTTTTGAATCCGTACCCACAAATTCATAATCCGTGCGCACTACCTTATTATCTCTAAACTCTATCGTTTTTTTTTTTTTTTTTTAGAAAATTCAGGAATTCTATTCTTCTTTTTATTAGGCTATTATTATTTATTTTAGGCTATAAAACACAGGCGGCGGTGTTTAATCCTATTAGTGATTAATATAAAATAAACGCTAAAAAGAAGACTATTTTGTGAAAGCGGATCATGGTCTCATTCATAGGCTATCAAGTCGGGTCCAGTCACAGTATCAAACAGGAACAAATATGTTTTTGCCACATGACTTTAATTTTTCCTCAGAAATGAACTTTCTTATACATTTTAAAGCTGCAGTCCGTAAGTTTTGCCTCTTTGTCGGTATCTCTGTTTGAAAACCTGCAATTGCAGCTTTGCGCACAATTCTTCCTCGAGTGGGTTGTGCTCCGGCACGGCTCCAGCGTGGATGAATCTAATGTTTTGAGGTGAATGTGTGGCTGTCAGCCACTGCACCAGTGTGGATATTTACTGTACTTCGCAATCACAGATTCTAGCCTACGTCTTGGAAT
>NW_015664998.1:300616-302973 GCF_001515625.1 Sinocyclocheilus rhinocerous | reverse complement strand
AGCTTGTCAGTGAACAACGGCTCTGTGTAGTTAATGCTGCTCCATGTGAAAGCACGCACATGATGGAGATTTACCGCTGATTACAGAACCGGCTTCCTGACCAGATGCGCGTTAAATATCGCATGTGATTTATCGTGCAGCCCTAGTTCTGACCAACTGAGGAAAAAAACATTACAATAAATCGGCTACCAATGGTGATTTAATCCAAATTAGCTCATATCACATCAAACCGTGCTTATTATTCTTGTAAAACTTTATTCTCAAATTCTTAATGTGAAATTTCTAGTCAGGTGTGTTGAGGTAAATTGGAGCTAAACTCTGCAGGACACCGGCCCTCCAGGACCGAGTTTGGACAGCCCTGCTATAAACGATCTGCCACCTGTAGGATCCTCACATGCGATATAGCCAACTAGCCGGGACAACTTCTTTGTTTACAGACGTGACGTAATGACGCAGTGCCATGCTTGAATTTCCCACGAAAACCTACACGTACCACTCAAATTAGAAAACATTATTATAAGCTAACCGTTGTGAATCGGGCTAAAGTAAGGCGATAGTTTTGAACACTGGCTGGTCATGTACTTGCTCAAATAATGATTTCGCATCATTTTTAACCAAAAAAAGTTATGGACTGCAGCTTTAAATAATAATAATGGCAAAATACTACTTTATATACCGATAAGTCTGTAATTGAGAAAATATTGATAAAAATACAAGATAAAAATATGTATCTCATATTTGTTATATTGAGTTTGACCATCCTAGGAGACACAGATAATATTTATATTTAACAAATGTTTGAAAATGATTTTGCACTAAATATCTCCAGCGACTGGGATTCAGTCTGGGAGCACGCTAAAGAATTTCAGTGTGTAACACAACATGCTATTCAATTTAAAATAATATGCTGACTACAATTTTTATCGGATATAGACACCCTATTTGGACTGTTTCTTTCACTTTGCATGATTGCCTACATTGTTCTTGAAAACTCTTGTCATGACTCAAAACAAGAAGCCTATTGCTGTTAATGTTTATGTATCTTCCCTTGTAACTTATCGATTTCTTAGATTTTATCTTATTAAGAACTAAATTGACAGCTGTGCATTTAAGGTCTGCCTAAGCTTTTTGTTTTGCTTCATTTTTGTTTTCTGTTTGTTCTGTTGGAATTTAAAATATTAATAAAAAAAATGGAATATAGAAATATGAAATGATAAGCCTACTAAAAAACTGTGGTTTCCGTGGTACAATTCCATATATTGATTTACAAAGAGGGATGCTTGACACTAAAGCACTGTTTTGAGAAGCAAACGCCGGCGAATTTAAAGTTTGACGTCGTTAATTACAAACACGAGATTAATAATTTATAATCACTTTAATTTAATGACAGACGTAAGCAGAATTTTAAGACCAATGCTGTTTTCAACTAACGGAACAAGCTTACATACCTTTCCTTTTTGAAGTGCTGACGTCCTGGCTTTGTAAATGCATACAGCAAATGCATAAAATTTTGAAGTGTTTATCCAAACATCTCGGGAGATTCTCTTGCTCCCTGTATTTGGCGCGCTGTGTTCCTGTACTTGTGCAGTGTCATGAACTGCGCAGACTCTGATCACTTCTGCCGCTGGTTCAGTGGCTTGCGTTTTGTTTACCAAATTATGTCGCAATGATTTATAATAATAATTAGAGTTGTTATAAAGTCAAGTCCTGCCGAGTCATGAAGGTCAAGTCAAGTCACTGGATCTCAAGTCCAAGTCAAGTCATTTTCTTTATTTAGTCAAGCAAGTCACAAGTCCTTCAATTTGTGACTCGAGTCAAGTCATGTGACTCGAGTCCCCCACCTCTGGTTTAAAGTACCTGGAAGACCAGCTGTTCCTTTAGACCCTGGAGCCCCAGTTGGACCTCTGTTGCCCGCATCACCTTTGGGTCCTGGCAGACCTCGAGACCCTGGATTACCTACAGACACAGAGAACATAATGTAATGTGTGAATTAGTGCTCTTCTTTTTCCCTTTCAGAGTGAGCGGGCCCAAATTGTGAAAATTACTATATTTTACACCTGGTTACGCTATGCTTTGGTGATAGCAATTATTACATTCCACTAACAAAGGCATAAAATGCTTCATAAAATAGCACTTAAAAGGATGATAAAACAGGAAATGATGAAGACCTACTTAAAGGGATAGTTTACCCAAAAATGTTAATTATGTCATGATTTATTCACTCTCATGTCGTTTCAAACCTGTATGACTTTCTTTCTTTTACGGAACACAAAATAAGATTTTGAAAATATTTTAACGGTTTAAAGAAATATTTTGTCAATACACAATATATTCTTTTGAGTTCCACAAAATAAATT
>NW_015664998.1:297375-300583 GCF_001515625.1 Sinocyclocheilus rhinocerous | reverse complement strand
AAACCTAGATATTTTAGGCAATATAGAAATCCTGGCCAGGACGCGTCCTGGGAAAATGACACGTATGGTCACCCTATTACAAACTGAATGAATGAATCAAAGTTGGGCAGCAGACCTCTAATTTGAGTGTGCAGAAGTGTGTATGTGTGTGTTTGAGTGTGTATTTTAGTTAGGACTGAACAGTGAAAAGACATGAAACAACTCACCCTCTTTACCAGGTAAGCCATCCTGGCCTCTCTCGCCCTGTGGACCTGGGACAAACACACACAAATTTACAGTTACACAGGAAGTATAAGGATTCTCCAGATCTTAAAGCACTCTTTACTCTAGTCTGTAAAAAAGTCAGTCTTCTACACTAAAGTATCCTCCAGGCCTGCCATTGGAACAGTCCCACAGCCTGATAAAAATCTGTGGATCGGTGAAGTGCCTGTTGGCAGACACAGTCTAAATAACACCGAACTCATCATGTGAGATCATCAACTGTGACATCTCTGCAGAGACAGGATTCCCTAAAGAAATAATTTATGAACTGATACATCGATATATTTACACAGTCACTCATGTTATTCTCCCCCAGAAAGATTCTATGATAAAATAAAATCTCCTCATGTTTCTCTCCCATCAAGCATCTGGCCATGAACACATCCACACAGTTTATGTTGTAGGAACATGGTGACTGAGTAACACAAATTCAACAATCCTTTTAAACCTGTTGTTACAAAAAAACTGTCCCCTTTGAGGATAACATGAGGGGGCCACAAAGGCTTTGTAGTTTAGATCTATATCAGCAACCAGGCAAGGAGGAAATGGAGACTGTAATTTGAGTCTTCTTGCCTTTCTCATTTGGGATATCTTATGATAGACAAAACTTACTGGACATGGAAAAATCCAACACAGATTAACATTCAGCTTCCCTGGACTCCCGACTGAGGTGCAGGAGAGTTTATGGGGTACGGCTTCATGCTCAGCTAATGTCTTGATCAAGCTAACGCCCTGTGCCAAGCATCCTGCTTGCCAATGTCTGCTCACTTGAAAACAAGCTGGATGAGCTAAGAGCCAGGAACAAGTGGGAAACCGACAACTGCTGTACCTTAATTTTCACTGAAAACTGGTTGTCTAAAACACACCGTTCTGGCACTGTGCCGCTGCTGAATCTACAGCGCCATTGTAAAAGTATTTTGCTTATATATTTATATTTTTTAAGTTGTAAGTTTGCAGTATAAATTGAATTAGAAGAGATAAAAAATATAAAATATTGCAAAGAAAACACCTCTTATAGTTGTGATATTATTATATACAGTATACACAAAGTATATACATTTTATCAAAATAATTGATGACATTTTTAACATGATAATTAATAAATGTATGATTTACATGACATGCGTGATACATTATCACGGTATATACTTTACAAATGTAGGTTGAAAAGATAAACTTCATTGCTGCCATCTTAATAAAAACGTATTAAATAAATAAATGGATTAAACCGATTAAAGTGCAAAAGAACACAATTGTAAATAACACACACACAAAAAAAAAATTTGAATAATTTTAACCAATATCTAGATATTTTTTTCTGGGCTGGCATGTTCAGATTAAAATGTAAAAAATATTCAAGTATAAACAAATGTTTAAATATAAACATTAAGTATTTAGTGTTTGATAAACACCATAGTGAATTAAAATATAAAACATGTAAATACTGAATTGTTTTAGCTTTTCACCTACTGTCAGAGAGTAAATTAGCATTTTCATTCATCCTGTTATGCAGCATACATGCATTTACATGTTGATGGAAAAAAAAGTTACGGTGCATTTTAAAATTTGTATCAATTTGGATAATAAGGTACCTAGAATTTTGAAATGCCCTATAGATAACAATACCGTGCATGCTCATTACTGCAATAAACGGCATTACCGAATCCCTGCATATGTCTAATTTGCATCCACTTTTTCTATTTCAATCAGACTAAAACAATAAGTGTGCATTATAGTGAGCCCTGCACAGCATCACACACAATTTAAGAGCTTCACACAAATGCTCATTCCTGCCACGGAAGCACCAGATTCCTTTTCACGTTCTCCATCTGTGTAACCAGCACATGGAAATAATCCTCTCAAGGGTAATTTGTGCCTCATCCTTCCACCACAATCCTCCACAGCTGGGGTATTTTGAACGGATAGAGCACCGACTTTGTGCTGAGGTGGAGAACTTTTGGGCAGCAGATCTATTCAGTGTTCTGTGTTGAAGGAACTGAATTACTCTGATTTGTTGAATAGTTCTGCCAAGTCAGCACAGGGAGAAGGGACACTGAATAAGTGAGATGAGGGCTTTCAGAATTTTACTTAACAGTCTGGTAAGTCATTTCTGAAATCTCTAGGGACCCGCCTTTTAATCTCTTCCACACTTCAAGTGATGAAAGGATTGAGCAGTGACAGCGAGGGATAGCCGTGGAGTGGTTAAGGGGAATTAAGGAGTGGGTATTAACCATTACAAGGACACATTCAATTGCTCAAAAGTGTCAGTAAAGACTGTTTCAAAATAAATAAGATTTCTATTTCAAATAAATGCTGTTCTTTTCATTTTTCTATTCATCAAAGAATCATGAAAAAAATTAACATGATTTCCCAAAAAATATTAAGCAGCACCTTTCAACATTGATGACGAAAAGAACACTCTAAAAAAAGATGGTTCTTTAAAGGTTCTTTACATGCAGTAATGGTTTTATTTAGAACCATAGCATTCTGAAGAACCCTTTCATGCTGAAATGGTTCTTTGTGTTAGAGCTTAGGGTTCTTTATTCCCGCCCTTTGGTTTTTCAAATCTGTAACTGACAAAGCACTTCATTTCTGATTTTCTGGAGTTCAGTGATCCAACCACACAGACTGTCAACACACCCTCAACAGGTAAATGATTTCATTCTTAAAATTTAAATACAAATTTAACTTTAAAAATGTGACTGGCTTCCAAACAAACATGTTCTTATCTCTTTTATTTGTATTTTTTAGTTTTTGGTCACATATAAGTGTGTGCAGCTTTGCTAAGCTGTGGAAATGTCTCTCCTCTTCTCCACTAAGTAAGTAAAAGAGACAATGAATTTATAATTCATATAGTTAGATATTTTTTATTATTACTTGGGTTTATATAAACATACCCAGTCACAATAAATATTAAAACTATCCCATGACTTTATATCACTTTTTT
>NW_015664998.1:277428-296240 GCF_001515625.1 Sinocyclocheilus rhinocerous | reverse complement strand
ATGCTGAAATGGTTCTTTGTGTTAGAGCTTAGGGTTCTTTATTCCCGCCCTTTGGTTTTTCAAATCTGTAACTGACAAAGCACTTCATTTCTGATTTTCTGGAGTTCAGTGATCCAACCACACAGACTGTCAACACACCCTCAACAGGTAAATGATTTCATTCTTAAAATTTAAATACAAATTTAACTTTAAAAATGTGACTGGCTTCCAAACAAACATGTTCTTATCTCTTTTATTTGTATTTTTTAGTTTTTGGTCACATATAAGTGTGTGCAGCTTTGCTAAGCTGTGGAAATGTCTCTCCTCTTCTCCACTAAGTAAGTAAAAGAGACAATGAATTTATAATTCATATAGTTAGATATTTTTTATTATTACTTGGGTTTATATAAACATACCCAGTCACAATAAATATTAAAACTATCCCATGACTTTATATCACTTTTTTCTTTTAAGATTTTGAAGGGCTCACATACTGTCCATTTTTGCTTTTGGTCTTCATAAGTCTTCACTAAGTAACAAAGATATTGAATTTTTGGTCCATTTTGTTAGATATTTTTTATTACTAGGGTTTATGCATAAACATACCGAGCTATCCCTTGACTTTATATTACTTTTTTCCTTTTAACATTGTGAAGTGCTCACATTGGCCTTCATAAACAATTGTTTTCACATAAACAAATGAAAGGAGACACATTGTAAGTCTAAACTCAATTATGCAGTTCAGATGCTGTTACATCCTACAACCTCATCATCTGCAGAGAGAAACAAAAAAGGTTATTTATAAAACCAATAAGGTCCTATATAGCATTTTCAAAGCATGGTTCTATATGGAACCCTATAAAAAAGGTTCTATTTAGCACTAAAAAGGGTTCTGCTATTGTTACAAGCCGAAGAACCCTTTTCTGGTACTGTTTAGAACCATTTTTCTTAAGAGTGAACTGTTTCTTGAGCAGCAAATCAGCATCTTAGACTAATTTCTGAAGGATCATGTGACTTTGAAGTATAGATGATTTATATTTTATGAAGGAGCTTATCCTGTTTGGGAGTCCTTATCTTCAATTTGTTTTAAAAAATATTTCCAGAACAAAGGCTGTTTAAAAAGTCTGCGGTCAGTTTGGCTGGTGGAAATTACATCTGTGACACAGTGTCAAGTGCAGTCCTACAGTTTTTACTATACAA
This sequence comes from Sinocyclocheilus rhinocerous, assembly GCF_001515625.1. NCBI lineage: Eukaryota > Metazoa > Chordata > Actinopteri > Cypriniformes > Cyprinidae > Sinocyclocheilus > Sinocyclocheilus rhinocerous. The sequence continues at coordinate 295,061 of NW_015664998.1, read as the reverse complement.
TTAGCCCTTTCAAATCCTCACAAGCCTCTTTAATGTCTAAGTTCTACATCTCTATGGTAACTGGCAATGAATTGGTGCAATTCAAAGCCACATGCACCATGGCAATCACCCAAAAACACCCACAACCATCAGTGCTCACATCGTCCAACACACACGCATCTACTCTAATCTCTCCCCAGTGAAATCCCAAACAACTGTACTGGAAGATAAATGAAAATGTGGGTGGGTTCTGGGATTATCACTATTTTTATAGGGAATGGGATTTTCTCCACATGCTTATTGCTAAAAAAGTTTTCTCCGTAACTGGATGTAAGTGGATCCAGTGCTAAACTGCCATTAAGAATACACTTCAAAATTATGTGATTTTAGCCATGGTCAAATGCATGGCTTTGAACCACTGACCTTGGCACGGAACTACAGGAACAGTGGCCTTTTGTCCAATGAACATCAATCTTTGCTCCATTAAAATCAATGGAACAGGACTGTGTGCTTCACATGTAGTCCTAAAGAAAACACCCCTAATAAAACTGCACTTTATTCTGTAACACAAAGTGATAAACATACCTGCTGGACCCTGGGCCCCAGGAGAACCTTTGGCAGGTGGTGCCCCCATCAGGAAGGAGGAGTCAGGTTCATTTTTAAACTGCGTCTGTCGATGAGAGGTGGAGACAGGGGCGGTAAGAAGTTGCACCTGGAAGAAAGAGCAACAGGAAGACAGAGAGAGAGAGAAGGCACAAAGGGTGATTGATTAAACTGTGTTCAATGGGGATTGTTTCAGTGATAAAGGAGTACTGGAGTGACGAGGACAGAGCATCATAAAACACTGAGGTAGAAATAAATAAAGCTACCAATGGATGCAATTCATTCTTAGCGAATTTCCCCTGAAAGAAGCTCAAAGTGAAAGATGTGACGTTACCTTGGCCTCCAGAGAGCTAACACGATCTGTGAGGGCTGTGATACGACTGCAATTCAGACAGTCTGAGAGAGGTGGGGGGAAAAGACATGTCATAATCAATTAGATCAATAACAGCTTTCACAGTGTTCTTTCCAAAGCAAGTTATTTTTAAATATAGTGGTGTTGTTTTCTGCAGTATGGATTTTTTTTTAGCACTTTAGCACTTATCAATTTTTGATGAAGAATAAACAAAATGTGCATGCTGAAAAACTAATCAGGAATCAGTCCGAAAATATGCAGTTTAAAAGAACTGTGCATGCAAACTCAAAATAGCCAACACAAGTGGGCTGTTTACTGTTACAAGCCAGTTTCATCATTAAGTCTTGCAACAAAGGGCCTTAGGTACAATTTATAACAGTTCCAGATGGACAAGTTCCTTTAAAGGTGTTTTATGAATGCTTTTGTCTTAATTGGGCTTTTTCATTGCTGAAGTCAAGTGGAACATATTTTGAGTTGATAATGGAGATTTGAGGTTTGGTTCTTACTTGAGATATGTTCTCCTGTTTTAGAAGCAGCTTTCAGAAGTGTAGCCTGTTTTCTTACAGCCTCCTGGGCAACCAGGTTACTTGATGATCCTGCATACAGAGATTAAATTGAAAAAATGAAGACAAGACCTCAAATAAAAAACAAACAAAAAGCATGGTATTGTCATACAATAAACAGTGTCTCCAAAAACGTTTTTTGGACAGTGAAATCACACTTGTAAATGTATGAGTACTGTTCAAATTTTTGGCATATGAAAAAAAGCATATGACAAAAATGCAGCCTTAGTGAGCATATGAGAAACGTGAAAAAAATCTATACACCCCCACATTTTTAAACGCTACTATACTTTTTCCCAAGTAAAACATTTACATAATTTTGTTAGGTTTCCAATCATACAGTAATTCAATACATATGCAGTTCAAAATTAACCTAACCCTGTGTCCACAGTTAATCTGATGAAAAACACTTGTGGTTACTTTGCTAGGATTGTGTGAACTTGGGTAGAAAAATGGGTAGAAAAAAGAAATTAATTTTAGCATAATTTTTTGCAGATACAACATTATATTTTGTTGGTTTGATATTGTTTTTTTATTCAATGAAATGCTAATATTGTACTTTGAGGCCACTTTAGGTATGAAAATCATCATGAATAATCATGCAATATCCCAATATACAACTGACCAACAACAAACGATGCGCACTTTGTTAGAAGCCAAAAATTTTTTTCAGAATCTCTGTGCTCGGGATCGAATTTGAAACCAAGCAGCAGTATATATTTAATTCCTGGCTTTTGCTCTGTATTGGGATAGTTACGCTCTGAAAAGCACTAATAATGCTGCTTCATATCTGCAGAGACAGGAAAGGCACAGAGGGGCCTCCCTGACAGGTAAGCCCACACAGAACCCTGGCACGAGGGGAAGGGTCCACAGGGGTGGGCTGAACAGGATACAAATGTGCATGGAGGATCCAGGAATCACTTTTCATATGAGAAACGCATCTTTAATAAATAATAACTGATTTCTGGGTTTTGGCCTACAAAAATATGTCATCTGTGCAGCACTCTACTTTATTGTGCAAAATCATTATACATTTAAAAACAATGGTTTCCTTGTACTGTTTAAATGGACTTGAATTCACTTTTCCCCAACTCCTCTTTCTCCTTCTCTTCCTCTATGTCTTTTTTAAGGTAGTGAGAAGTTTTAATACTCCATGGACTGACCTGTTTCAGATTACTTCAGCAAACGTATCTTATATTAGGCAGTTTGTGGCTAGCTCAGGTGCTCCAGACATAAACAACTGACCCAGTTCAGAGCTTCATTACTGACTAGGGACAGGAAGTCTGCTCAGCCGCTCTGACGTAGCTAAACCACAGCAGCAGCAGAACCAGAACCAATGAAGTGGCACCTGCATGGCTCTCAGACCTGGTACAGGAATCCTGGACTTGGAGTCTCCGACAGAAAATGTAATGGGTTCACATGAATAAGTCAAGATGTAAGAAAGATACCGCAATGGGAAAAGAAAATGTTTACTTTTTTTTAGCTACCTTGGTGGGTAAATCAAAACAGAATTCAAAGAGAAAGACACAATGTTTTGTGTTAAACAGACCTCACCAGCAGAGAGAAGGGGATGGTAACGGTTTTGCAGTTAAACCGTGAAACCTGGGATAAATGTTCCCTTCAGGAACCTCCTTTGATTTACTTTTTGTGTGTGCGGGGGAGACAGAAAGGAAATTTCCCATAATACATTGCTCTTACCGATGGTTATGTTTTGTTCCAAATGTCCCTGTGATTTTAAAATATAGACCTTTCCACCTCTCTAAAGTCTTTTTCCAAAAGCAACTCTACACAAAAAGCTAAGCGAACCACACGCAAATGCTAACAGCCTTTCATCTCCCAGCAATGGCACTAGATGAGTCTTTCTGTGGAACACAAAAAGAGACATTTTGAACATTGTCCACACTGCTCTCTTCCATACAACAAATGCATATAGGGGCTGTCAAACTTTTGTCTACAAAGAACAAAAAAGCAGCAGCTTTAATTGACTTTATGGTGCTTTTAGGTCATTTTTAGAACTTGCCGTTTATTGTTGCTTTATGGGAAAGAACAGCCTGATATTCCACAAAATATCTTCTTTTGTGCATGGATTAGACGCAGGGATGAGAAGATAAGAGAATTTTCATTTTTATGTGAACTATCCCTTTAACGCAATCCTAAATCTATATTTAAATTGAAATATTTGAGCTGAATATATCACATTCACATTCAACTTAAGAATACTGAGCTGAGTGAGAGTTCAACCACCCCCAGGTTTGTAATATCCCTTCTCGGACTATTAATATACTTCCCCTTAAGAGTGCCAAGAGTCACGTCAACCTGCAAATGTATGTGAGATTGACCTCTCACCCCTGGGTGTGTGTGGATGTATACAGGTGGGAGTAGCCATTGATTTTATTGGCAGGTTTTTAAATAACCAAGTTCCTTCTTAGTCTTTAAGGAGCAGAGGGGCTGGTGACATCAGAGCATGTGATAAAATCTAACTCTCTCAGCTCTGAGAGGTCAAAAGAGGTGCATGTGAATGTGTGTGTGTGTGTGTGTGTGTGTGTGTGTATGGTAGATAGTTCAAAGGTTGAGTGCTCTTAACACCATTGCGAGGTCACTTCCTGTTAAGATGCTTGGGAAAAAGTTGGACAAGGTTATCGGCAAGTTCATTATACTAAAATATCACAAAGGGGAAAGAGGATCCCCAGCACTGAAAAAAGGCAGTGGATTCTCTTTTTGCTTTCAGGAACAGCATGAAGTGTAGGAGTATTTATCCTGGGAGGTTTTCCTGTTTATCAGCTTATATACAATTACAGAAGTTTGTGGAAGGAAGTGCCTAGAGTTTGTGTGTGTGTGTCTGAGGCCTGAGTTATGATGCAGTGTGTGGGAATATGTGTAAAGTTATGTGTGGGTGCATTATTTTGACAAACTGTCCAGAATGGACAGAAAGAGAGTCGTCATACAGAGATCATTCACTTCAGTCTCAGGTTAAGGGCATTAGGACGATGACATTACTGATCTTTCATTCAAGCAGCAGAGGAAATATAGGAGTGTGCCTGGAGAATTATGGGTATGCAGCGGGCCACTATAACTCACAGTAATATTGTTTCTTGCTTAGCCCCGAAATTATTAATGGCCCAAGGTCAGCCCTTAATTCTCCTCTCAAAATAAAAATAAACCTAGGCACACGGTCACAGGATGGCACAGAAAGTTCATGCTCTAGAGCAGTGATTTATTGCCTACTAAAATAACAGGAAAATTAAAGGGTTAGTTCATCCAAAAATGAAAATTAGGCTGCGTTTTACTCACCCCCGAGGCATCCTAGGTGTATATGACTTTCTTCTTTCAGACGTATCCAGTCGGAGTTATATTAAAAATTGTCTTTGGGATTTTTATTTAAGTTCTTTTGGACTGAAGCAATGCAACACCCGCTGAGTGGCATTAAACAGCTTGAAAGATCAAAGACAATTTTTTATATAACTCCGACTGGATTCGTCTGAAAGAAGAAAGTCATATACACCTAAGATGCCTCGGGGGTGAGTAAAACGCAGCCTAATTTTCATTTTTGGGTGAACTAACCCTTTAAAGGTCGATAAGAATGGGGAAAAATCTACTAAACCTAGTCCTAAAAAGTGGCCAAAAACAAGAATTTGCCATGTTGCAAATAAAAGTGTTGGAGTTTCTTGAATAATTATATTATTCAGTTTTTAAAGAAAATTTACTTTGTAAAGAAAATTTAAAATGAATTTAAATAAATATTAAATAATACATTAAGAAGTATGTTTAAAATTATTTTTTAATTACACATTGAAATTTATAAAAAAACATTTTAATTTTATTTTATATTTTTTATTATACATTTTATTTGATAATTTTTTTAATTTCCCTCAGGGTGGTTAGAGTCTCATATTTAAAGAGTCAAGCGCCACTATCTGCATTGCAAGACAAATTCAGTATGAAACAGATGATTATGGAAAGTGATGATTATGTTATTCCTCTTCACTCATACTCCTAATACTGAACTACAATCAGCTTTGAGAGTCTAGATGCATTAGCTGATCTAAAACAAGACCACATCCAAATCCAGTCCATTTACAAAGACAATACTTTGCTGTGTTGACTGAACATCTGAAGGGTTTAGAGCACTATTAATGGGGTTAGAGTCCAACTGGCTTCAAACTAAACAGAGACTTTATTTAACCTAATTAAAATCTGAGTATAGTAGAGAGGAGAAAATAGCACACATCTGTAGATGAACAGGACAAAAAAAATGGAAAAATAAGTCTCCATTTATCTCTGTCAGCGAAGACTGCTGCCCTCAGCATCACAAGCTCATTAGAGACCAGGTGTTAGTGATGAAAGCAGGTAAGGTCGGTGTGTATGCCTGCGTAAGGGTGTGTGTGTGTGGGATGGAGAATTTTAAGTCATGCTTGCTCTCTTTTCACAAGATCCGCATCCGCCCTATAGAATGTCGAGTCTACAGGGAGTTGCTTGTGCTGAGAAAGCAGTCTCTGTGTTTTAAGACAGAGTGGGGAAAGGAACTCATGTCTCTCTCTCTTTCTGTTCCACACAGACTACATTGTTTCTGAGCTATTCAAAATAAGGTCCATAGCTGAAGGTCGAAAGTAACTGCTGATGTTCATATTCAATCTTGAGCAGTATGGATATTAACCTACATATTCATGAGAGTCCGACTCAACAATAGACCCAATTGACATTGATTGTATTGACAAAAATCAATTTCTTTTGTGTTCCACAGAGGAAAGAAAGAATGTAATACAGCTTTGGAATGACATGAGGTGAGTAAATGACGACAGAATTTTCATTTTTGGGTGAACTATCACTTTAAGACAGAAATAGAGAAAGAGCAGCACACACCTGGCCCAAAAACATACGATGAATACTTGGTGCAGCCTTGGAGGTCTTGGAACAGACCAAAGCCAAGCTAGAACAGACGGAGAGAGGGAGTGACGGAGGGAAATGAAGGGGAGGGGGACGAACTCACCTCCTACATACATACATCTCACCTCATCAGTCAACATTCCCTCATGATCACACAAACACACACTTTAGTCTGGCTTCACACACACCCACACACTTCATATTGAATCACACTCTATACCTTAGTCTCTGACTACACCTACTGCCACTGCTGCAAGACAAAACTATAGAAAGCAGCAGGCTGGCTGCACATATTACCCATAATGCAATGGGACTTGAAGATTAGACCAGAATTGGAGCCCATCTTGACATTCAAGTACTACAAAGCTTGCAGACATGAGTGTTTCACAGTCTTCTGTGTGACAACCGTTACTCATCTTGCATAAGTTAATCGTCCCTCCTCTAAATGTGTGCCTGTCATAAGCATCCAGATGTGCACTTGCAAACAGCCCTTAATCTTTTACAGGGAAATAACTGTAATATCTCCCTTTTCTCACTCTTTGCTATACATTTACCCTAGTTCACCCTAGATGCAGTAGCAACTTTAAACACTAAGAGTAAATAGTGTTTTTGCATGGTTTTGATTTAGCAATTTGCGTCACTTTTTCATTTCACTCCTGGAGTGAAGGCTTTAAGGCAGTGTTGCTGGGACTGTTTCTAAGAAAATGTAAACCTTAAAAGTGTTTCACATTAATCCTGTAGCAACAGCAAATCTCTCTGGCACACATGTTCAACAAAGTGGACTTAATTTTTAATTAACTAACAACTGTGACTCTATGACGCAATGAAGACTGTAAACTTAGAAAACAAAAGGCTTTGTTTTCTTTCTGAGTGCATGACCTTGTTATTCTGATTTTGTTTCTCTTCCTTTTACATACTAAAAAAAATGAGCTCTCTTGCAGTATCTCCAATGAAAACTACAGTAAGAATTGCAATAAAAACTAAATTTTATGTAGTTGTAATTATTTTCTATAATTAGAAAAAGTTGTTAGTAGGGCTGTGCAATATTTCGAAATTATCGAAATATCGCAAATGTACATATCTCAATATGCATATCGCTACAGCTTGCAATATTTGGGGCCATGAACAAAAGACAAAGAGAAAATCACTCTCTGCTCTTACCTAAATAACTTTTGTAGCTTAAATAAGAATCGGTGCATATTGAATTCAAAGAGTAAATACTAAGCAGTGTTTTATTTTTCCTTTTTATTATTCAGTTCCTAAACTCATGTTAAAATGATTACACTAATGTTAAAATGACATTTTTATGTAATGCTTGAGTAAAACACTACCGCTCACTTTCAGAAGTTGTTGTAGGGGTGCTTTCTTATTAGAATCAGAATCAGAATGAGCTTTATTCACCACTTAAGTGTTTGCAAACACAAGGAATTTGTTGTGGTTTTACAGGAACTATTGGTACATACATACATAAAAATAACCATATATATATCACACAAGATAGTTATAGAAGTTCACAGAACTGACTCGGCAACAGCTGAGTAAAACTGTTTCATCTGAGCATGTGGCACTTTAAGCATTATCGTATCGCATATCGCATTATTTAATGAGATATCGCATATCGCATTTTTCTTCAATATCGCACAGCCCTAGTGGTTAGTGTTCACCTGTGGAATGCCATTTATATTCCAATTAAATTCTTGAATTTGAACTGCACTTGAATTGTGGCCACAAACAGTATATAGAACTACTAATTTAAACAAATAAAATCCATTGAAATTCTAATAAATGTATACACTATCTGGGTGTTTTCCAAATGGTTGCTAAAGTGCTCTGGGATGTTTCAAAATGATCCTTGCCTGCTTGTTTTAGTAAACACCACTAATAAATGGTGTCTAAAAAGCGGTTTCCTGAATAACAGTGTCAGGTTTTGAAACCACTTAAGCCTCTTCTCTCAAAAAGATTCTAAAAGAGGAGGCTGCCGGCCATCTGCTTTGATATCCTCTGGCCTCTGTGTGAAAACACATTTTAAAGGGTACAAGATGGAAACACTTTTCTACAGGAGACAAACAGTCATGTGGTGTCTGTGGAAGATCTAAAATAAGCCCTGTGAGCATGTGTAACCATGTAGGCCACAGACCAGCCGTACTGTAAGCTCCTGAGACATTCCACACCGCAGAACCGCCTCTTGGTTCTTTGACAGACACTTCCTCCCACACTAAAAAACAGATGTTAAACAGAAAGAAGGCTGGCCCACTTGTTCTTCTTTATTAGGCAGAAACACAAAACATACAGATCTTCCTCCCATCATCATAAAACACAAACCCCTTTCATGTCTTTGTCTCATGACCTCGGCTGACCTCGTGCCAGACGTGAGCCCATGTCACTTGTGCCCTTGTCTCACACAGTTTCCTTAAACTCTTTCACTTCTGCAATTCAGTAGCCGACACCCCCTCTCCTTCCAATTGTCTCCTAAAAGAAACAACAGTGGGCGCTACCAAAAAAAGGTTTTGTCTGAACCACAGAATGTTGTTTGTGAGGGAGACAGGCAGGCAGGAATCATCTCAGCTACCCACACCAACCACTCCAAACTCTCTGCAGTCATTAAAAACCTCTCAGCTCAGCGGACACGCCACCGCAAGAGATTCACAAAACAAGCACAGGAAAACAACGCCTGCCATATATTGGACCTCACAAAATCAGCTCCTCAGCATGCAAGAAATTAACACAGACATCAAGGACAGAGCCTTAAAAAAGTAAAGTAGAGCCTAAAAGAAGCACGTACCACCAATACAGACTTTAAATGAGAAGAAGGAGCTGCAGTTGTCCTATTGTGCCAGAAATAGTAATCTCATTTAAGTTGCTTGACAACCAAAAACAGCCTAAAGTTTTATGAACCTAAGAACAGTTTTATGAAAAGGCTTATGAACTATTACTTGGTAGAATAATTGTTTATTCTAGGGCTGAACTGATATTAAAATTCTGGCTGATACTGATCAGTTATTTTCTTCATTTTATAAGCAATAAACAGTTAAGTGAAGAATATTAAAATTATATTAGAAGTTAAAAATAAATTAAAAGTAAACACTACAAAATATCATAACATTATAATGAACAGCATGAAAAATGGTTATTCGTTTAGAGACTTCCAAAGATTCATTTTAATAGTGCTATTCAATTATTCATGTTTTTACAGATTAACTTTAGCTTTGACTGCATAGATAATCTAAAAGTAAAAATAATCTTGCACAATATCCAAAACACGCAAATATATCCAACACTGAATGATACTGATAAAAATAAATATACAAATAAATGGCGACAAGGAAAATATGATAAAAGGCACCTATTTTCAATAAACGGTGACATTTATTAATATTAATATCTGGAATAACATAGGAATGCACAATATATTGATGCCATATATTAGTTATATAAAAAGCAATAAGCCACGCAAGGTTGTGTGTTATAGTGATTTAACCACAGCTAAGGGACATAACCTCAAGTGGCTTATTGTTCTAATTAAGGAAGAGAAAAGAAGAGATTTTGTGGTTTGTGTGAAGATCAAGGTCAGAAGTACTATTCCAAATGTGGCACATCCTTCTGAACCACTAGCCAAAACAGATGACACAGACTCAGATCTTCTGAGGAACCTGCTTGTTCCACAAGAAAAAAAAAAGATCTTAACCAAAATGGTTCCACTAAATCTAGAGCCTGTGTTGTTAAATTCTGCAGAGGTTTTATTGAGTTCGCTCACAGTGAGTTCAGACCAAATTCACAAAGTATTTTTGGCCACCAGCTGCATTGTAAGTACAGCATGATTTTTAATAAGACCTGCAGGCCATATGAGCGCAGCAAAGATGTCCAAATCTCATCCTGCCTTTAACCCCCCAAAAATAACAAAAACATTTTGAGGTCCACTACAAAAACAATGTTATCCCGCCAATGCCATAACTACTGTCAGGTCCAGGAACTATATCATTATAACATTACAGTTCTCCCTGTCAGCACAAAACGCATGTTCCAATATTCCTCGCAGCATCTCCTGTCTTAATCACAGATCATAAACCTGCATTAATGTGCTTATGAATATACGCTCACTCATCAAACTGTGTGGAAAGAGCCTTCCTCTGCCTCATTTCACTCTTCGAAAGAATACCTTTGCTTTAGGCCATGGAGCAGCATATGATCCAATTTTTGGCATCTAACTCTACAAAACCTGTCTCACAATTTGAGATAATTTCCTTTACAAAAAAAAGTTGGATTCACATGATGGAATTTCGACAATCTGCTTTGGAAGTGTTTGGAAAATCTGACTTTTACTCAGCAAGTTTATGCTACAAAAGGCCTAAATGGGACTGAGAGGAGAGTTTTGGGTTAGTCTGCCAGAGGTCAAAAGGTATTTTAAAGCAAAGATAAAATAGCTGACCTTGAGAGTGAAAAGACTCTTAAAACGCAATCCCTGTAGAAATGTAGAATTCCACAGTCATTCGAAATAAGGTGAAAAAACTGTCTAGAAGATTTGGAAAGCATTTGGTTATTAGTCCCTCTGGATAATGATGGTGTGCAGACAGTATAAACAACACAGACTTTTTTACTAAAAAAAAAAAAAAAAGCATATGCAACTTAACAGCAATAGTAATACAAAGAACTTTGAAACAGAACAGACATATACGCTGAGTGTAGCCCCAAAACTGATACTGTACAGACAACACGCCAGCCATCTTGCAAACAGAAGATGCTCTTTGTTGTGGTGGCAGCTGAGACTAAAAAGGACGAATGTTTTTGAAAGCATTAAAAAATTGGGGCTTATATAATCTAATGACATGTGCTGTAATTGTGCTTCAGAACACATGTAACTTCTTTTCTGAGATGTCAGTTATTCCGAAGACCTCTTTTTGCAAACAGATTAGAATTTCACTCAACATGAGGTTAAGATCAGTATTACTGTCCAAATGTGATACAGATGTTTTGCCGTTTGGAAATGTTAGCATGATTTGATCATTAGGAAGGACTAACAATAACTGACAAATCATTCTCACTTTGTCTCCTCGCTTATTATTATTTTTCATAAAACGGAAACATACCCAGTCAAGAATCACTATCACTCCATTTAAAATAACTTCTTAAAAAGGACCTTTCACTATGTAATGCTTTAAATGCCAAAGCTAACTTCCACTATGTGAACGAGAAGATTTGTTCCCCACTCACCCAGTCAGCCAAAGGTATTTAGTGTGTCTATGCATGTGTGCGTGCCGGTGTGTATATAATTAGTTTCAAAGTCAGAGTTAAAGAGAGTCTAAGTGGTCGATGAACTTCAGGGTGGCCATAGACGATTACTGGAGCTATTGCAGTGTCCTTTGTGGTTGCGGCTGCCCATAGTAAGTCACATGAGCAATCATACCTCACTGTTTCCTCATGTTTAAGTCAGTAAAAACCTAATTAAAACACTCACATACAAAGCCAAGACATTACAGAGCTTGAAACAAAGAGCTGCAGCTGCAGCTTCTTTTATAATTTGGTCCTGAATGGATTTCGGAATACTGTACATTCTGTGCATTTCTCTGGATTATTTCTGGACGTCTTATTTCCAGAGGTCAAAGGTCACAGTGAAAGCTTTACACAATGGGAATTGTTTGCCGAGTGTGATGTCTGAAGTCATTTTCTAATTATGTTTAATGTGTTTGACAGAAAACGCATTAATCACAACAGTAAATTGTGAGGAATGGGTGACTTCACGCTGACTGATATTTTTTATTACTACTTACTGACACATAGTAAGAAATGGTTATAAAAAAACTGAAACAAAAGTGAAACAAGTAGTAGGAAATTAATTAGTTAACTAATTCAGCAGATGGTTTTCAAGTGACTTTAATAAAAGGACTAATTGTACCATAACCATGATGTCCAAAAGCTGATGTAGCCAATTGTAGGATCAAATTTTGACCTCTTCCTATCATCTTATTTGAAAGTGAACCTGTGATCTTTGTGTTAAGCACAGAATCTTAACCAACGAGCAACAATCATCCAGCTTAAACTCTTTTAACATCCCTAGTTGCTCTCAAGGACTCTCAACAAAGACTCTCAGAACCACATCCTGTGAATTGGCACACACATATGCACACACTCGCACACAGGCATTCTTACAGAGCTTGATCCTTGCGTGCAGGAATTCTGACACCTCATCTGAACCGTGTGCTTGAGTTTCGAGCCTAACACTAAAATAACACCTGGCGAGAGCTTGATGAGCATAGACACCTGTATAGATAGAGTATAGAAGCGTACTAAACGCATACTACAGAATGCAACACTCAAGAAAAACCTATATAACAATTTTAAGAATTAAATACAAGCTATAAAACATGTAAATAATATGCAGTATGCAGCGTTTTTCATTGGTGTTGCATGACCTCAGTATGTTTTATCTAGTAATTGTTATCCAATAATCATCTCAGAAATAAAATCTATATTTTGCATTTTAATTGCTTAAAAAAAAGTCTTGAGGTTATGGCAGTCTTGTCAAATAATTCATAAAGAAGAAGAAGAAGAAGAAATGTTTTAGTTATTCTTGTAGAGGAACCATGCCATGTTCCCAGGGAACATACTAACACATTAAATGTATAACAAAAATGCAATGCAAGATGCTTTAGATAAAAGTATCTGCCAAATGCAATGAATGTAAATTTGTCACACTGTACATGGACGGTAAAGCATGTTGCATTGCACATGCACAGTGCTCTAATTTCTTTAATGCGCAATTTGGCAAATATAGCAGTCATCTGAAAATATGCACAGTACAAATACTTCATACTGCAAAGCATGGCAGTAAGCCATGAATGCTTACCCTATTTCACAGTACAAAATTAGAGACCACAGAGCATTTTAGCTACTTTCGGGGACATTTTCTTAATATTTTTATTGTAAGTAACAAGTTACCATGACACCCTGACGTAACATCATAAACTAGCCAAACAACAAAAAAACTTCTTTTTTAAGAGTTTTAATAAAAAATAAACTTTACTATGAAAATAAAAACATACATGATCATTTTAACATTTTACGGTTAATGTTTACAACCTGAAAAAAAATGTGAAAAATTAAAAAAATTAAAAAATCTTCTAAAGCCTTTTAAATCTTTTACAATATTAACCCACATAAAAATCATAATCTAACACAGAACTGTCATTTTACATACAAAAAACAATACAATTACCAGTGCAACGTTTAGCTATTTGCACTGAATGAACGTGATTTGATGATGTTCAGGACATAGTTTACAGAACCAAACATAGTCAATTAATTCACTTTTTAACTCTGCTGATGCTTTGCTAAATCAGTTGTGTAAGGTCCACACACTTGGCCCAAGGAAGGTATCCAGTGGTGGATGAAGGTCACTTGCGTGTTCGGTCTTTTCAGCGCGCAGAGTTATTCAATTTAGGTTTAACTGAAATCTGACTCCATTTTATTATCTAATCTGACTCCATTTTAGTATTACCTCGAATTTAGGTTGAAAGGCAAATTGGTTGTTTGTCGGTCTCTAATTATTCTGACATTTGAAAGGTAATTTGCATGGAATGACCCTCTACAGTAATCAAAGTATCTTAGGATCTGTATTATCTTTTAGCCTACTTTTGTAAGATTAAGGCCATTGTACCACTCGCCCTGATACTGTTCAAATGATACCACACATGACTGTAAATCTTATAGAACATTATACTATTGACCATTCTGAGTGAATCCAGTGGAGGGAGCAGATGAAAAGGCACTGATGCATATGTGAGAGAGGCGTTTCCTGCACCACCCCTCTGTGGGGTGTCTTGAAGATGCCAGTGTATTGTCTGTTTCTCAGGAGATCAAAGTATCTGAGTTTCTTTTATCCTTACAGTTGTGTATCAAAAGGGTGAGGGGTTGGATTTGGCTCATGGAACACCAGCTGAACAGCCCTGATCTCTAGTAAGCATCACATAAGATGATCACCGAGGTCAATCCCTTCTCAACTCTCCAGGCTACTGGCATGACTGACAGGCACTCAGAGATGAGTAGGAACAAGACATTACTGAGGTTGTGAGTGCTTGGAGCTGAACGAACTGCTGTGTGCCAAGAACTCTGTATGTGTGTGAGAAGAGCTCTTGTTATCACAAGGACAGGCTTCTTATCTCTCCCCCCTCTTTCTGCCATCAGGACACAACACATGCAAACTCTTGTTCTCAGTGTTATCTAGACAGGTGTAATTATCTCTTATCTGACCTCATCTAACCTTCTTCTCTTTATCTTTGTCTTTCTCTCCTTCTTGTTTTACTCCACGCCTACATCTGGTCTGCATCTCAGGTGGACAGACACGGTCAGTGTCAGTTCTTCAGCAACAAAGGATGCTCCTGCGGTGTGACTGTTATCACCTACAGTAGTATTCACATCTGATGTGGTTAGTGGTCACAACTGGACAGCTGAGACCCATAACTGCTTCAATGAAACACTCATAGTTTGAACTATAGTTCACATTAGTTACATTAATTTATTTAGCAGACATTTTTATCCATGTGCAGACATATATTTCTGTTACTGCACATGGCATACTGAATATGTTCTACAAGCTTGTTGACATCATTTCCTGATTCTTTCCCCCCACCTTTCCTGTCAGCCTCTTTAAAATTCCAATCAATTTTGCTGTGCAAAGGCAAAACTACAAATAAAGCAACTTTTATAAATTTCAATATTGCTATTGTTAAAGGGGTCATATGATGCGATTTCAATTTTTCCTTTCTCTTTGGAGTGTTACAAGCTCTTGGTGCATAAAGAAGATCTGTAAAGTTGCAAAGACTAAAGTCTCAAATCCAAAGAGATATTCTTTATAAAAGTTCAGAGTCAGCCACACCTACCGTTTTGTAAAAATCGACGCGTTTCAAAAAGGCGGGGCATAGAGGAGAAACAATAATGTACAGTATGTGGAAAATAATGTGTTTTTTTTACTTTAAACCGCATAAACACATTTCATTACACCAAATACACAAAATAATGTTCTTTTTAGCAGCATCATATGACCCCTTTAAGGGGATATACCGCCTGCAAGTGAAAATTTCTGTCATTTACTCGCGCTCATGTCGTTCAGAAACCTGTATGACTTTCTTTCTTCAATGGAACATAAAATGTAATTTAATAAAATGTCTCAATGTTTTTTTGTGTTCATGCAATGAAAGTCCAGTGGGGTGAAATGTTGTTTTAAACCCCGCTGTCACGCCCCTGGATTGTCTTTGTTGTGTTTTCCCTCCCCATGTGCTCCGTGACCCAGTTTCTCCCTCTCGTTGAAGGTTCATTTGATTCAGGTGTGTCTTGTTGTTTAGTTCTAATTACCCCATGTATTTAAGTCCCAGCCTTTGCGTTCTGTCTTTGTCGGGTCTACATGTTGGATTATGTGTGTTTACCCCTGTTCCTGTTGTGGATTTACCCCTGTGATTCTCTAATTAAATACCGTTTATGTTATCCATGTCTCCATCGTTCCTTCCAGCAGAGTGTGACAGAAGACCCGACCAAGATAAAGTAACTTTATTTGCGTTTTCCCCTTCATTTGTTTTCCGTGGTTTCTACAGTGTTTGTTTTCTGTTTTTCCCCGTGTTCCCCATTAATTTCCTCACCGCAAAGTTCACTTCCCTTGCCCGCAAATACCTTTCCCTATTGGAGTATGCGGTTGAGTTCAGCCAGCTCGCCGTTTTAACAGCGTTCGACAACGCTGCACTGAACTCACTGTTCTGGATCGGGGCAAATTACTAATGCACACCGTCAGACACAAGCAGCCACGAATAAGCCATTAAATATATGTAAATGAAGAGCGTTGGCAGAGAGCTAGCACATAATAGCGCGCACAAGGGACAAATGGAGAAATGGATCCTGGGTAGTGATTAATTTATCTGATGATGCCTCTAGTGAGGAATTTTAGGTCACAAATGAAGTGACAAGATGACAAATTACCATTTTAAGGAATTTACTGGGAATCGTTAAGGAACAATTGTCAGGTAGTTTGTGGCAGGCAGAGAGAATGGTAGAAATATAGCTTTTTTTCCCTATCTGAGATCTGTATTATTAATTATCTTATATTAAGATTCTTCTCCACAGTCATTGTTTGATTGGCTGTAATGCATGGAGTACTTCAGTCTAAATTGTAAATTCATTTAGCGGAGATTCAGCACAATTAAATTGGTAGATGACGGGGGGTAAAGACAGAGAGTGAGGGAGAGAAACAAAGTGTCTCTTGTTGCACTGAATCACCGGTCCATTTCCGACCTGCTGTGCTTTTATTTGAATGTTTATCATTTTTTTAATTCACAAATTAAGTAGGAATTAAGGAAATTAGGTTGTCTTGTAGACCTTTTGGCTCTTTAAAAGTGCTATTTGTCCATAAAACTAAAACTACCATTTTTGAAAACTACACATAAATGATAAGTAGTTATGTTGACTACATGGGCATAACACAATATATATGCCCACAAAGACCTTTCCCTATTGGAGTATGCGGTTGATTTCAGTCAGCTCGCCAATTTAATGGCGTTCAACGACGATGCGCTGAACTCACTGTTCTGGATTGGGGCAAATTACTATCATCCCGTCGACCTCCCAGACACCTCTGGACTGAGCTGGAGGGAAGTCATTATCCGGTGTCTGGAGAGTGTCTATCCAGAACACAGCCAGACCCAGAGCCCAGCCCACCATCTCCCCGCTGCGCGGAGCGCAAGCCCAAGCCCAAGCCCACCGATGACGGAGAGCCCGAGCCCGTCGCGACCGACGAGCCATCGCCAAGGAGTGCGACAGAGCTGAGGATCGCCACGGAGTCAGAGCCTCTCGGATAGTCAGACCAGGTGCGAGAGCCACCAGGGAGAGAGCCGTGGACAGTGAGAGCACGGAGAGGAGCTCCGCCCCCTGCACCGTGGCCGAGCTAATTACGGATCTGGGACTGTGCAACTCCGAAGAGAGAAGGCTCCGGTTTCCACGTCCAGCCCAGAGAGGGCTCCCGTTCCTGAGTTAAGCCCTGAAAGCCCGGAGTCTCAAGACCCATCTATAACGCGCGGCGCGGCGCGAGTGCAACCCTTCCTCTCAAACAGTGAATAACGGAAATGAGCAAGAAGGGAGTGCACTGTTTCTAGATTTGGACCAGTGACCAGAAGATTAGACTCGCTCAAGAGACAGTGTCAACAAGGGGAAAGGCAATGGCGACAACACTGGCTGCGTTAGCAACAGGTAAGAAAAAATTAGAATAAAGACTTGCT
>NW_015664998.1:258087-276538 GCF_001515625.1 Sinocyclocheilus rhinocerous | reverse complement strand
GTTTATGTTATCCACGTTTCCATCGTACAATCCAACAGCGAGTGTGACACCCGCTGACTTTCTTCATATGAACAACATTGTTCAAAAGATTTTTTTAATGTTTTTAAAAGAAGTCTCTTATTCTCACCAAGACTGCATTTATTTGATCAAAAATACTGTAAAAACATAAATATTGTGAAATAATATTAGAATTTAAAATAATTGTTTTCTATTTTAATGTTAAAATGCAATTATTAAAATAGTTAAACAATTATTTAAAAGTAGAAATTAATTAATTTCATTTAATGTTATTCATTTCCAGCAAAGCTAAATTTTTAGCAGTCATTACTCCAGTCTTCAGTGTCACATTATCCTTCAGAAAACATTCTAATATTCTGATCTACTGCTCAAGAAACAAT
This sequence comes from Sinocyclocheilus rhinocerous, assembly GCF_001515625.1. Classification (NCBI taxonomy): domain Eukaryota; kingdom Metazoa; phylum Chordata; class Actinopteri; order Cypriniformes; family Cyprinidae; genus Sinocyclocheilus; species Sinocyclocheilus rhinocerous. The sequence goes on along the minus strand of NW_015664998.1, from coordinate 276,140 downwards.
TTTTATTATTATCAATGCTGAAAAAAGTTGCGCTACTTAATATTTTTGTGGAAACTGTGATATATTTTTTCAGGATTTTTTGATGAATAGAAAGTTCAAAAGAACAGCAATATGTTCAATCGGTTCAACCTGTAACATTATAATAGTTTAATGAATCCATGTTGAATAAAAGTTTTCTTGGGGGAAAACAATCCCAAACTAATCCCAAACTTACAAATATACAAAACAGAAACACTCTTCAATGTTTCATTTTCTTTTGCTACTATAACACACACACACACTTACTTCAAGGCACTTTTTCTCTTTTTCTGAAGTTTAAGAGTCACTCACAAAGGCTGTTTATGGAGCGTTTGATAGTGCTACTGCAACAGAGAGTTCTGTTTCAGCCAGCAGAACTATATATATATATATAGAGAGAGAGAGAGAGAGAGAGAGAGAGAAAGAGATTTTTACCCTTTAAAGTGTGTTTTTGTAGGTATGTTGTGATAAAATGTTTTATTTCACAATAACTAAAATAATACAGTTTTGTTATATGCCTAATAATCCTCTTCAAGCTGCAATATTAATTAAGAAGCATGAGCCCATAATACCGAATAATTGCACAGAGGAAAATAATATCTCAGTCCTACTCAGCAAATTTCATTTTATCAGCTTCCTGGCAGTCGGCTCTCTCGACTCATAAAAGCTTTTAAGAAAACAGGGTGGTTAGGCCTTTCAAACTAACTTATGGATGCCTTTAAGCTTTATGAATACAAATGACTTCACCCAGTGGCCAGATAATGAGACAGTTTGGGCAAATGGAAAATGAAATCATGCTGTCTCTGCAAGAAAATGTCTTTTCCATATATTGTGTGTGGGGTTGTTGGGTTATCGTAATTAGGGAAGACTTGATATATGCTACTGGATGTCTGAGCGATGTGGGTGAAGGAGCTTTATCTGAAGATCTGATGTGATTCATTGTGGGTGTCAGACTTTGTGGTTGTGGTTAGATGGACTACTAGCCTATAAAAGCTCCAGAAAGAGCTGAACCAGACAACCTCAGAGAAAGAAGTCTAACTGTAAGGTTGGTGCTGTTCCTGACTGTTTCTGGTGGAATAATCTCCTCAAAAGGTCTAGCACTCAAGTGGACTTTTCACAATGCACATTTCAGACACTGAGATTTAACATTTTGCACTTAACTAGGACTTCATTCTCTGCACAGGCATGTCATGCACCGGAACATCTCTAATCTTCCCCCCCATGGTGGAATGACACAACCCTCTACGGCAAAAAAAAAAGGGGCCCCATTCTGTGCGAGAAAGCATGTTTAAAAGAAGAGCCGGGTGTGGTGCCAATGTGTGGGAGATAAGACTACAGGCTGGCACTAGTGCGATGTGAAAGAGATCAGCAGATTAATGTGGGAGAGGGAAATTACAGTCACATTCATAAAACAAACACTGAAAGAGATCATGAAAAGGTTTTGGATTTTGATAAGGTGCAGTAAACTTGAGCAAACATGGTCTGCATGATAAAATATAAAGAAACTAATGAATTCATGAGTAAATGAGAATGTACAGTTTGTCTGTTCAATTGAAAAAAAAATTTAATACAATAATTTCTCAAATAAATGTAAATGTGCAGAGAAAACCATAAAGTAATGGTACGTCTATGTATACACTATCATTCAAAAGTTTGAGGTCAGTAAGATTTTTTTAAAGTAAAGTTTTTATAGACAGTAAAGACATTTACATTGTTACAAAAAAAAGTTGTTCTTTTGAGCTTTCTATTAATCAAAGAATCTTAAACAAATATATCATTGTTTCCATAAAACTATTAAGCAGCACAACTGTTTTCAACATTGATAATATTAAGAATTGTTACTTAAGCTCCAATCAGCATATTAGAATGATTTGTGAAGAAGACAAGAAAAAAAGAAAATGACAATAATATAAATATTATATATATAGTAGAAGAAAAGACAAACAAACACTAGAAAGATTCTCAATCATATTCTATAACAAATCTCAGGCTAAATCCATTGGCATCGTCCTGTACAAGTATAGAATTCCAAGAATCTAAAATCATTTCACAAACCAAACTAATCTACACTGCTCTAATGATAGTGTAAAGGCCATACGGGCTGGGCCCTATCATTCAGACACTCAGAGGTTCACCACTGACTTCTCTTTCACATGTTGGGTCTAGTGGAAAGAAATGAGAAACACGGCCCAAAACAGACATAGAGTTCCCATAACACTCAAACCTAGCTGCCACTCAAACCATAACTATATATGTACTCTACATACACAAGAAAAATGTATCTCTGTTTTTGGGAGGCATCCACCAAACATAAAAACTGGTTTGCCTAGCCCAAAAGTGCAAGTGACTGTTATGACAGTGTTCAGTTATATTTGGGCTTGTTTGGACCACCTGTCATAGTTACAAATAGCAGTTTGTGGCAATCTGACAGCCACATTGTTTTGCCCAAAAGACTCAAGTTTCTAAACATCGAAATTATTAAAGGCTCATTTCATATATTTTTTTTTAATGTTTTCTGAGGTTTCTTCAAAAATATAATTCAGTTTTACCCACTCCCTGACCATAAATAGACTGTTTTTCCACTATTGTGCCTTTAAAGGGGTCATATGATGCTTTTTTAAAGATCATTATTTTGTGTATTTGGTGTAACAGAATATGTTGACATGCTTTAATGTTCAAAAAACACATTATTTTTCAAATACTGTACATTATTGTAGGTCCTCTATGCCCCGCCTCTCTCAAACACTTCGTTTTCTACAAAGTCCCTCCTTCCGACAAGAGCAGTCTGCTCTGATTGGCCAGCTGACCCAAGCACTCGTCGGAAATGTAACGCCCCCTTTCCATAATCGCGAGCTTCATCTTTCAAAATAAATGTAAAGACAGAGCCCGAAAGGGGAACAGAGTCGCGCACACACACACACACACGATGCGCAAAACTCCGCATTTGAACAGTCAATAGCAAATACTTAAACTAATAACAAAACAGTAGCTGATTCAGAAGCGCCAGATTGTCATAGCAAAGTCAGAATTACCTCCTCTCCTAGGTTCACGAAACGGTCGTCCATAAAATGCATTGCTGTTCTGTTGTAAGTAATCTTAAAGATTCCTAAATGCATCTACGTTCGGAAGGCCAAATAAAGTGCTTTTGCTTTCGCCTAGAAACACACAGAGTCTCCCTGACATGGCTGCTTCAACACTAACTGCGGTTACTGAAACCACGCCTTCTTTCTTTGCGTGAACATTTGGGCGCATTACGCAAATATTTCCACATAGTGAGGTAGACATGTGGGGGCGTGTTAGAACGAGCCGTTTTAGGGGGGCGTGGCAGAGTCTTAACTTTGATAAAGAATATCTCTTTGGTTTTGAGACTTTAGTCTTTGCAACTTCAGGGATCTTATCTATGCACAATCAGCTTGTAACACTCCAAAGAGAAAGGAAAACTTGAAATCGCATCATATGACCCCTTTAAGCCTACCATGTCGCAGTCAATATGAATTAAAACTTATTATTTTTTGAAGGATCATGTGACACTGAAGACTGGAGTAATGGCTGCTGAAAATTCAGCTTTGCCATCCCAGGAATAAATTATATTTTAAAATATAATAAAATAGAAAACCGTTTTTTAAAATTGTAATTATATTTCATAATAGAGCTGTTTCTACTGTGTTTTTGGTCAAACAAATGCAGGAAAAGAGCATGAGCATAAATAAGCATAAGAGAATTCTTACAAAAACATGAAAAAAATCTTACAGACCCCAAACTTTTGAACTGCACTGTATAAAAACACAAATAAACAAACTAATTTTTAAACAATGTATAACATTAAACATCAAAAATAAAAGAAAAAATTAGGAAAAAATGGCACTGCATCATTCTTCTCTTTAGTTCTGCAGGCACAAATTCCATGTGGACTTGATTACATGCCAAGTGGAACAATAGCGTTGACGTAATAATAGACATGCAAATGTAAGTTGCCGTATGTTAATATATTTGACTGTCTGACAGCAGAGATCCAATGTTTTTGCAATGAGCTGCTTTTACAGCTTAGTTTCAATAGATGGTCTTATTGCATTAGAGTTTTGGGTTCTAAAACTTACAGTATGTTTTTATAGTGAAACTGTTTAATTTTAAAAAACAGCAAGGTAAAATTATTAAATGTTTCTAAATATTAGCATGGTGTCTGTTTACTCTTCCATAATGTTGAGAAAACATGATCGCTGACGTGACTATACTAACCTCCCCTTCCTCACAGCAAACTGAAAGCTCCATCTTTCTTTGTTGCTCTTCCTCTCTCTCTGCCTTTCTTTCATTCCAAGTGCCCTACAATAATCATTTTTCACCAGAGACTCGGACGGAACTGCAATGTAAACCCTTTAGGAGCCTCTGCCAAAGTGAACACAATGTCAACCTTGACAATGAGTTAGAGCGTTAGGGAAAAAGAGAGAGTGAGAGAGTGATTGACTTATTGCGGCCCTGATACCTGGCAGCAGTCATAGGAAACGTGTATTTTTGGATTTCCCCAGCCTTTCACTCGCTTATCCTTCATCATGCTCTTTCTCTGTGATGACAGAGAGGGAAAAGATATCGTGATGCAGTGAAAAATAGACGGGGAGCCTTTATCACACTGTCTTTCCATCTGGAACTAAAATCGATCCTTTATACGGCAGTTACAGGACCTTGCGGCATGCAACAAACTCATCTTTACCAAAACAAGACCTTTTGTTTATCCAGTTTTTAAACATTATAACTTGGCCTCTAATAAATTTGAACCAGTGGTTTATCCAAAAGGATAAGCAGGAACAGAAACTGCCATCAAATAAAAGATACTTTTGTCCAGCCAGCTTGATACTTCAAACTCTGGCGTGGGAAAAGCTAAGCTGTTCAAAGCCTCAACATCAGCCCTATAAATACAACAAGAGTTCAAGACCAGCATGACTCCAGCTAGACTGGTTAATTTCCAGAAATGGTTAAAATCTTCTGTAGAGCACACTCACACTGTCCTCTACTTCAGGTGTGTGTGTGAGGCAGTTTGTAAGACAGACGCCCTGGAACACGTCCAGCCCAAATAACAGACCCAGTCATCATCCTACCAGTGCTGAATAACCCCGCCTCTACTCTCATGTCCCATCCATTGGCATCTCAGAAAACTCTCAGCGAGCCTTCTCATTGGCTGGTGGCAGGACGGAGTCCAGATCCCTCCGTACACATTATGTCACAACACACAGTCTATTAAAGTGATTTACTACCATCACTGCCAACAAAGAATGGCAGCTGCAGTAGCGAGAGAGTGTGTGTAAAAAAGGAAGCTAATCTGAAACTGTAGCTTGTCAAGTAACTACTTTAATTCAAAGTAGTTAAACTACAGTCAAGCTAAAAAGTAGTTAGATGCAAGCTACTAACAAAGTGCAATTTGAAGGGACTCCCTTTTTAAATATGCATTACCATTCAAAAGATTATTTTTATGTTTAGTTAAAAGACAACATTAAAAATGATTATCGCACACACATCCTGTGTGCCTTATACAGGGTTAGAATGACAAGAAGGCACCTTCACAAGTTATATTTGAAGATATTACTACTATACAGGCATGCACACATTTTATGTTAGTCACACACAAGATCATCAAGCACACGCATGAAATCAGTTCACTTTAAATTTCCTGCTGCATTTCATGATGGATCTCTTTTCTGACACAGATATGGTCTGTTAAGATGAAGTCAGCACTGCACACTCCTGGCCAAAACCACAGGCAGAAAACTCTAATGCACACAGCATACTGCAACTCCATCATCCCTCTGTGAGCACCAGCACCTCCATCATCTCTTAATGCAACAATGCTGTCGCTAAAAACCCAACATAACAGATTAACTTCAGCACATAGTCACTCACGTCTGACTTTCATCATTTGTACTGACACATATACTATTTTACTATCCTGTTAGGAAAAAAAATCAGGTCGGTTGAAAATTTGCTTTTTCAAGTGCATTTAAAACTGTGCACTAAGGTATTTATATGTGTTGTGGCAGGACACAAAAACTTACTTAAAATAATGTACTGTACTCATTAAAGCATATACAGTAATTTCACTCACCATACAATGTGTGAGGAGTGTAAATTTACTGTCAGAGCTCTGTCATGGATCGTTTGTTTGTTTTTTTCAGCTAATAAAATGTGGAGGAAAATAGAACATTTCTAAAAAATAAAAATAAAAACATTCGTTTTTTTTATATCACAAATTAAAAAATAAGTTTCCTTTGATATAGTATACTTTCTGTGAATAAGGGTAAATTCTAATTTTAATAATCAGTTAAATGTTAAATGGTAAAGTGTGTAAAACAAAAAATTTTTGATTTTTTTGATATGCACTACCATTCAAAATTTTGGGTCCAGTAAGGTGGTCACCAAGACTGATTTTGTTTGATAAAAATAAACAAACAATAAAATAGTAATATTTTGAAATAATGTTACAATTTAAAAAACTGATTTCTATTGTACTATATTTTAAAATGTAATTTCTTCCGATGGTGGAAAAGCTTAATTTCAGAAGCCTTTACTCCAGTCTTCAGTGTCACATGATCCTTCAGAAATTATTCTATTATGCTGATTTTATGCTCCATTTCTAATTATAACAATGTTGAAAACTCTGTTGTGCTGCTAAATATATTTGTGATACATGAAGGAGGGCATGAGCCATCATACAAAACAGTGCACAAGGGCTATTTTCACTTGGACCAGTAAGCAACCACCCAAAACTCCCTAGAAACTGCATAGCAACATGCTAAAAACACTCAGAACACCATTTTCAGCCAAACCTAATTTATATTCAGAAAATATAGACAGCGTTCAATGCACAATCGTAACACTGTAACACAACACCCACTGCGGTCACCCGGTTTCTTCTTAATCCTTTTATCCTATAAGTTTCTACAGCACTGCTGCAGAGCGTGGCTCTAATAAGCATGTGTGTATGTAAAGCTCATCCAAAATATGCCTCTAATCACAACCATCTTTCTACTACCATCTAAGCACACACAGTTCCAGACACATGCACACACCAACACACACTTACAAATGTTTGCAAATGACATCAAAGAAACACGGGTTTTTGTGTCTTTGCTTAATCAGCGGCTCAGGATTAAATGAGCTCTTGGCAACCACAAGATAATTTGAATATGTGAATGACTTCATAACCGCTTGCCGCAGATGAAGACTTTTGTGGTTGTCAGTCTCAGACGACCACAGGAGGGAGAAAAGGGAGGTGGGAAACAAGAGACAAAGAAACCGTTTTCAGGTTTTCTAATCTTCTTTCTAATATAAAACACTGCAATGCCTTTTCATGTGGCAGATGCATAGTTAAGTTTTACAGGGCCATATAAAAGTACAACAATAAAACCAAAACACAGCACAAACAAGATATGATGTATGTGTAGCAACAAACCTCTGTTTCAATACATTTAACAACAGAAAAAAGGCAAGAAACAACAGGTAGAAAAGAAATTAAATGGCTGAGATTTTTTTTTTGATGCCAAGGCCCCGTTGTCACGATTGCACTACTGAGTGGAGTGCGGAGCAAGGAACGGAGGGAGACGAGGAGTACATCAATCCAGAGAAGTTTAATAACATAAAGGAAACTCACGTAGACATGAACAATACTGGACACTGAACTAACAACCGGGAACACTATTTAAACATGACCAGACCTTCACTTCCTCCAGTGGGGCTCTGTGCAATGCAACACTTCCTATTTGAGTTTATGTGGTGGAATGTAGAGCGATGGGCCTGTTAAACCTGAAATTTCTTGGTTTATACAGAGCATAGATTTCACACTAATTTCAGCAGGTGGGTTATGTCATCCCGCAGATTGATTGGGGCCTTGGGAAGGAATGGACAGCTCAGAGCAGAGAAAGGAAAAGAAGGGAATCATTGCAATAATATACAATATACAGAACAGGCAGCAAGATTTTAGAATAACAAACAGCTCACACATCTAAACTTACAAAGTTTACAGTAATGCAGATGGAAGATGTGGGGTGAAAGACAGAATATTTACATTTACATTGACATTTACATTTACATTTAGTAGATGCTTTTATCCAAAGCGACTTACAAATGAGGACAATGGAAGCAATCAAAATCAACAAAAGAGCAATGATATACAAGTGCTATAACAAGTCTCAGTTGAATATGACTTCATAGGCTGCTGATGGGCAATTTACAATGTGCATTAAGAATTTGTTCATAACGTGTGTTGATAGTGTGCACTCTTGTATGAATAGTGTTGATTAAGTATGCATTCAAAGTGTGTATTCAGAATGTTAATTTACAGTTTGTCTTCAAGAATGTTCATTCAAAGTGTGTGTTCAGAATGTTCGTTCAGAATGTTAGTTGATGCTCGCAAAGTACAAATGTACACAGACACAACAGCTGCACAATGCACTTCTTGACACCTCATATCTCCCACACACGCTTACACATGCAGTGCCTCACTTGAGGAGTATAAACACACCGCAGCCACACAAAGCTGACTGGCTAACACAAAGACAGGCAGGAGGCTCTGCCTGAGGGTTTGGCCCTTTCCCAAGTCATTAAGGACAACTTAAATCATCCCAGAATGAAAAGAATTAAAAAAGAGCCAAAAAACGCTCCCAGCTGACTGCCTCCATAGTGAGTGTGTGTAACTAACTGATGTTTGAAGCGTAAGAGCTTAGCGTGGAACCCCCCGATAAGCCGAGCTGAGCTGTGAAAACACAGATTACATTTCTGTGGCTTTAAAGCGGCCATCGCATGCCTGCAAGCCGAGCAGGTAATTAGTGCATCAAAAGCGCACAGCCTCACTTTGACCAAAGGGCGGAGTTTGATACGGGGCCCTTCGCACATCTGAGACAAGCGTGCTAATTCAACACGTCCTCCCACACGACAAACACACAAGCTGTTCACTTCCTCTCAATCACTCGCTGACTGTCAGTCAGTTTCTTTTACGCACACACGCACGCACGCACGCGTGCGCGCACACACACACACATTTGAGTAGGGTGAAGAGTTAATGTGTATGAATATAAACATCTCAGAATGAATCCTCATCATTTATTTAAGTAAAATACTAAAGGTCTGTGGAGAAATCTTCTAAAAACACTGAGACACCGAGGGGGGAAAAAATGATTTAACAAGTGTTAGGTCATTACGCTTATCAACAACATAATCTGTGGAGCTCTGTTGAAATAATAAACTGAGCTGAAAGCAGATATGACTGAACAATATTTTGACATAAAGCCTCGATAGACAGTATTTCATTTTTTCACGCATAATACATGATGTAATTTGTTCAGTGCATTTAATCTTTGGGTTTTTAAATCATCAAATAAATTGTGCAGGGTTGGCGTGAGGGGTATTTTTGTTGCTTCCAATGAATACAGATTAACAGGAGATATCCATTAAGGGCTTGCTTACAATTACAATTCAGAATCATTTATTTAGCAGAAACTTTTATCCATGAGTGAGGTCAGGTCAGGAGGATGTGTTTCGCTAACCATAGCTAGAATCCCCCCTGTGAAATATAAGATACCCTGTCCTGAGAGCACTAAACACAATCTGTCTGTATACGCCGCCTGTACCCCGAATACAAAGGATCTGTGTGCTGATTAGAATTCAAATAAAAAGTGTGAAGAGCGGCAAGGGAGCTAAGGAGCTGGGAATGAGCATGGAAATAACGTAAAGAATTCAGCAGAGATAAAGAACGTAATGTGTAAAGCCTCCAGAGAGTAAACAATGCTTGTTTTGAAGCCACAACTCATTCAAGGCCTTCAGCAAGCTTGCAAAGGATCACGTTCATAATATGAGGGCTGAAGGATCTGCTCTGGTTCATAAGATTTTTTGGAAAATATGCAGTGATACATAAGACTAATAGATGAGAAACTAAAAAATTCATTGCCAACTTTAGGAGTAAACCAAAACAATACAAAACCAGAGCAGAAGGTACAGAACAGCAGAAAGTGGTTTACAGTTTATAAAACATCCTGTGTGCTGGATGTCTGTGACAGAATCCTGTGAGCGCATACAGTAACTGCCTCATCTGAAATACTTACACACAGCACTGTATGTAAAAACAGACAACTATATCAGAACTGCCCATACCATACAACGAATCTCAGGTGTTTACTAAACAGCTACACATCTAGATTTTTAATGTATTTTTTTAGTAGATTTTTTACTTTCCATTCATCAAAGAAAAAAAGTGTTACAGTTTTCACAAGATATTAAGCTGCACAACTGTTTTTAGAATTCTGCATATTCTGATACAATGATTCTGAAGGATCATGTGACACTGAAGACTGGAGCAATGACTGCTAAAAATTCAGTTTTGCCATCACAGGAATAAATTACATTAAAAAAAAATATTAAAATAGAAAACAGATGTTTTAAATTGCAATAATATTTCAAAATATTACTGTTTTTAATGTTGATCAAATAAATGCAGCCTTGGTGAGCGTAGGAGGCATCTTTCAAAAACACTGATGTGAAATGGTATGAATGGTAGTGTAGCTTGTCCAAATGACTTACAACACTACAACAATGACTTATGAGAAGATTTGAAGTGGTCTTCATTAACGGAGCTTCAAAAATCTGTGTACAGTATGTGTGTGTGAATGTGTGAACGCTGATCTTTATGCAATGCACTTCAGATAAAAGCTTGACAGTTACTTCAAATATGTTTTTGTGTCTTATCAGTGATGTAATGTTTTTACTAGTTCAGACGACGCCGCTGAGAGAGGGAGAACTAATGAGAAAAGAACAAGAGATTGCAAGTATGAGAGCAAAATAAAGTGTTTTGGGCCAAAAATGAACAAAAGTAAAAGAAATCTTAATCCACAATCAACTCTTTAAAGCAGGCCTCTTCAATTAATATCCCAATTTTAATAATTTTCTGCTAGATGTAAGTGTTTCTCATGACAAATAAAAAAAGAATGTTGTATGGCTGATGTTTTATGTACCAATAATATATTATACTATATCGCTGAACTGCTGTCTGCAGATAGCTAGTAGTTTTTGTTGCACTAAGGAGAAGTTCTTGGCTTACTTGAATAATGCTGCTTTAAAGTGAAGGTGATGTGTAAGAGATATTGTTTGACCGAAGCAGCATATTTCTCTTTCCTCATTCCACACACCCCACATCAGAACACAACTAACTGATCCTACAACAACACAGAACAGACAGTGTTATAAAACAAGATGATGTGGGGGCTGTCTGGACTGTACATCTCACCATATATGAGAGAATAAAGCTTATTCTCCACGGTCTGATATTCCAGACACTAATAAATGTTCATGCATTGCATACACAACATGCTTTCTAGATTCTGTTCCTCACTATAGTGTATTGCATCAGTGACATGAGCGATGTGTTGAGGGTGCTGAAGCCCACTGTAAACTGTGGTGTCAGAAAGACAGAAAGAGACAGAACGGAGCTGTCAGTTCCACTCAGGGGTGTCTGTGATCAGAGTTTGTCGCACATGGTACCGATAAGACATTAGTGTTCACAGGCCTCACAGCATCCCACTTGAGGCAGTATCCTCTCTCCATTTCATCATCTCTTTCTTATGAGGAACAGATTAAACTTAATTCACCCACTTTATCTCTCATTTCATGGATGTCTGATGCCTTGGGGTATGTAATTGTGTGAAAATAGAACGATTTGCATTTTGGAGTGGTGTGTGTGTGGGTTTGTCTGTGCAGTTTCATCTTCGGATAAAAGTAAACTCATTCCCAAAATAGCAAACTATTAATGCAGTCATCAAGTTTGGATTTGCCCTCTCAGGTCAAACGGATTCTCTAACCAAATCAACTCAGTTCACACAGTTACTTGTATAGTGTGCATCTATGAGATAAATAGCACTACTAAATGGTCAGTGTTTTGTTTTTTTATGAATCTGACAGCAGAAATAGTTCACCCAAAATCCCATAAGACTTTCATTTTAGAGTTACAGGAGTAAGAGTTTCAGTAACAGTGACTGAAATTTTCAGTTCATTCATTCTAGTAACTTTAAATGGGGGCAAAATCACACAGGTTTCTTTAAAAATATCTTCATTTGCGTTTTGAAGATGAACTAAAGTCTTATGGGTTGAGGCCGACATGTAAATGATGACAGAATTTTCATTTTTGGGGTGAACTATCCCTTTAATTAATCATTGAAAAAGAATCACAAAAATAGAAGTTACTGCTTAAATCAGTCTGATAGACTATTAACTGAATTAATTTAGTACATCCATCTGTGCAGTCACTGAATAAACATCAATTAATCTGAATTTATGTAATCTTTATTAAACAACATAAAAAAAGAATGTATGAATTTGTATATTTCACAGGATTATCTGAGTTTTTTTTATATGCAAGCACAATATAACAGATTATAACAGAAAAATGCACCTAACTGAATCTGATTAAAATCAAATTGAATCAAAGTATGAATTAATTATCAAAAGAATGAATGAAATCAAATTAAACCATTAAATAAAATCTAATTGAAATCTTGTGAATTGGAACCAAATTGGTTTCAGCTTGGACAAAACATATTTTGTTTTCCAAAGAAAAAAACATAAATCATACGTAGAGCAACATGGGGGAGAGTAGATTTTTGGGTGAACTAAATTACTTAAAAATTATTAAAATGCTGTGTGTACATGCTCCTGTTATTACCCAGGGAAAGAAAAAGAGCTCCATATAGACAAAGCCTTTTGCCGTGGATTAAAGAAACACCATTTTGCCTCACAGACAGGAAGTAGTAAGTACAGTTAGCATACTGCTACCAGTTGACATTTTAGCATACAAACACACACACACACACACACACACACAAACAACCAACCACATGACAGACACAGTGCAGCATTAAGATCCCTCAAAGCAATTTACAGGGCGCATTAAAGCCAAACCTGTCTATAAAAGTAAATTATAGTTCAGTCAAATGAAGACATGCCACCCTGGCAATGCCTGACACATTAAATCATTTAGCGGTGCTTAAAAGTGTCCAAACACAACTTAAAAACTACTAGTGGGTCAGTGGGTACAGCTGGTTCAAACAACAGCTTATAAAGCCCAACTTTTGCCAGATCACACAAGACCTAGTTCATTTGGGAGAGGACAGAAGACTCTCATGGCTGCTGGCTGGTCCTCACAGTTACTCCCAGCACGACTCACAATGAGGCTCTGGCTGACACTCAGAGAATGCAGCCAAACACACACACACACACATACAGTCACAGAGCAAAGCAGCCAGAAACAGCACACAAACACAGCTGAGACACACGCTCACATTAATCACACACTCACTCACACACATGCAATCTTTCGCCATCACACAATAGCCATCCATCCTGTTTCTCTTCTTTTGTCTTCTCCACTATTTGCTCTCCTGTCAGTGGGACATGGTTTACAAACAGTGACAGTGGAGTGAACGAGAAGTCAAAGTCAGACGTGAACTGTGGCCAGGGCAGGACAATAGTTGTGTGGTGATCTCCTTGTGTGAGCCTGTATAAACAATAAATAACAAATATGGCTGCCTCACAGACCCTAAACACTTGTGGATCATTTCCCATTCCCAGGTGATGTCTAGTTCTGCACTATGAGCAGTGTTGGGGAATATCTACTAAGAGAAGTGACACTACTAAGTTATTTTTTTCTTCAGGCATGCGACAGCAGTTTAGTCGTTTCCAAAATAGTGTAGCTTTTTCCAGCAACATTTTCCAATGAGCAGCATGATGAAATGCTACATAGATGCTATTTGTCACAGTGTGTTGTGCACACAGCCAAGTAAAAGAGGAAATATATTCTCTCTCAAGTAGCATTGGGAAGTCAGATTTATTTTTAACGAAATGGTTCGGTCAGACCATAAACACATTTCATTACACCAAATACACAAAATAATGTTCTTTTTAGCAGCATCATATGACCCCTTTAATAAACCTATTAAAAAAATACACAGTCCTTATGCAATATTTCATGTTTAAAAAATAATAGATATTAAAAATTTTGTCAGATTTAGTCAAATGCTGCTTGGAGTGTTTTCATTAGCTTGGTTTTAACTACAAATGTATGTGTTTTATTCAGTATAAGTTACATGCTGTCACACAAATTAAGATCCATTATCTTTTTGGGCCAGAGAAAAAAAATAGTTTTATTATCTGATAGTTGATTTTATAATCTACTCTTTTGAAAACTAGTTTCAGTAGCTTGACTGTAGTTTGACGACTTTATACGTTTTTTAATTTACACAAAGTTATTTCCCAGAGAAAGATTTCCCAGCGCTGACAAAGAGACACGGTATAGAGATTCCTTCTTCATAACTATGTTTAGTTCTTTATTGGGATGCAACTAATGTCACCGGTCAGTCCTACCTTCCTCACACTGAGATCCGCTGTATCCAGGACAACATTTCCACTCCAGAGAGGTGATGGTGCGGTACACGACTTTATAGGATGGCCGGACCACAGTGCGATAGCTGCAACACACACATAAAATGTAAGACAGTTTGAAAGTTTTATTATATTTTCACACTAAAAAACACTATAGAGTTCACTCAACAATGAAAATATCGGTGACACCTCTTTTCACAATGCAGCTAGCATTGTAGCTTTCTCATTCTATAATATTATTTATTCAGTAAAAAATTATCATTATTTAATTGTTAAATTGTCTTAATTATGGAAACCGGAGAAGTATTCTAGAAAGACTTATGGTTATATGTTAGTCAGTTTCCACAAAAATATTTAGCAGCACAAATGTTTTCAACATTGATAATAATAAGAACTATTTCTTGAGCAGAAACCAGCAAATTAGAAGGATTTCTAAAGGATCATGTGACACTGAAGACTGGAGTAATTGCTGCTGAAAATTCAGCTTTATGATCACTGGAATAAAATACATTTTAAAATGTTATTTTATTTTTAAGTGTCATATTTCACACTGTTTTTACAACTAACTGTTTACAAAGAAAAGCAGCCTTGGTGAGCATAAGAGATGACTTTACAAATATTTTTAAAAATATATACTGAAGCGTATATACTTCAGAATCAGAATCAGAAAGAGCTTAATTGCCAGGTATGTTTACAAATACGAGGAATTTGTTTTGGTGACAGAAGCTTCCACAGCACAATCAGATTACAGTTACAAGACAGATAGTAAAAATAAGTAAATAGGAAATAATAATAAACAACAAATATTTAAAAAATACACAATATATAAAAATAGACAATATATGGTATTTGTGTGTACAGGAATAAAATGTACAAATGCATGGAAATGTGAATAAGAAGTATGGTGTGTAAAATAAATAAATGTATAAATAGTGTTGAGTATTACATGTTTATTGCCAAGTTAACTGTTCATGAGATGGATTGCCTGAGGGAAGAAGCTGTTCTTATGCCTGGCTGTTTTGGTGCTCATTGTTCTGTAGCACCGACCAGACAGCAACAGTTCAAAAAGTAAGTGGCCTGGATGTGAGGGGTCCAGAATGATTTTGCCGGCTCTTTTACTCACTTTTACTCACACCCAACAGTTCTTGGAGAGTGGGGAGGGTTGTACCAGTGATTTGCTCAGCAGTCTGGACTATCTGCTACAATCTTCTAAGGTCTGATTTCAGCTGAGCTGAACCAGACAGTTATTGAAGTGCAGAGAACGGATTCAATGACTCCAGAGTAGAACTGATACACTACTCAGCTGGCGAAGGAAGTACAGCCTCTGCTGGGCCTTTTTGACAATGGAGTCAAATGTGGAATGTGGAACTCCCACTTCAGGTCCTGAGAGATGGTTATGCCCAGGAACCTGAATGACTCCACAGTTGCCACAGTGCTGTTCATGATGGTGAGTGGTGGGAGTGCAGGGGTGATCCTCCTGAAGTCCGCTATCATCTTCACTGTTTTGAGCATGTTCAGCTCCAGGTTGTTATAACTGCACCATACAGCCAGCTCTTTAACCTCCTGTCTGTAAGCAGACTCATCATCACCGTTCTGGATGAGGCAGATAAGTGTGGTGTCATCTGCGAACTTCAGGAGCTTGACAGAGGGGTCTTTAGAGGTGCAGTCGTTGGTGTATAGGGAGAAGAGCAGTGGGGAGAGCACGCATCCTTGAGGGGCACCAGTGGTGATGGTGTGGGTGCTGGATGAGAATTTTCCCAGCCTCAACTAGCTGCTGCCTGTCTGTCAGGAAGCTGGTTATCCACTGACAGATGGAGGTGGGCACAGAGAGCTGGGTTAATTTGGACAGGAGGAGGGAATGATAGTGTTTAAGGCAGAGCTGAATTCCACGAAGAGGATCCTCACATAAGTCCCTGATCTGTCTAGATGTTGCAGGATGTAGTGCAGTCCCATGTTGACTCTATCATCCACAGACCTGTTTGCTCGGTAAGCAAACTGCAGGGGGTCCAGTAAGGGTCCAGTGATGTCCTTCAGGTAGGCCAGCACCAGTCTTTCAAATGACTTCATGACCACAGACGTTAAAGCAACAGGTCTGTAGTCATTCAGTCCTGTGATTTTGGGTTTCTTTGGGATGGGCATAATGGTGGTTTGAAGCAGGAAGGGACTTCGCACAGCTCCAGTGTTCTGTTGAAGATCTGTGTGAAGATAGGGGCCAGCTGGTCAGAACAGGATTTCAGACAGGCTGGTGTAACACCGTCTGGGCCTGCTTTTCTTGTCTTTTGTTTCCGGAAGACCTGACGCATATCCCTTTCACAGACCCCGAAGAGCAGGAAGGGGGAGAGGGGGGTTGATGGAGGTGTTAATAGATCCATGGAGAGAAGGTCAGAATGGGTGTGGGGTGTGAGACAGGGTTTTTTGGCGCTTTTCCACTGCATGGTACGGCACGGTACGTTTCACTTTTGGGAGGTTTTCCACTGGGTACAGTACCTGGTACCTGGTACTTTTTTCAGTACCACCTCGGTTGAGGTTCCAAGTGAACCGTACCGTTACCAAAATGTGATGTGTATACTCTGCTGATCACTGATTGGCCGGAGAGAATCGTCACTACCTGCGTCACTGAACTTGCGACACAGAGAGACAAAACAGACCCGCTAGATTTAAATCAGCACAGCCAGCGAACGATCGAACACAACTGTTTTGAACGAGCGCACCTTTTTTTAACAACCAAAAAATGACTGTTTCGTTGTCTGTTGAGGAAGTACAGACTTTCCACTCGTTGATAGCAGAGGAGCGCATCCAGTGAGAGTTTGATGGGGCGACGTGGAATGAAAAAGGTTTTCAGGAGTCGCGGCAGTAGAGGTGGCGCAACTACAACGACATGTGAATAATCCTGCCCACCCTAAAGCGGTACTAAACTACAGTGGAAACGCAAACCGAGCCGTGCCGAGCCGAGTCGTACCACGCAGTGGAAAGGCACCATTTCAAACCTGCAATAGAACTCATTCAAATGGTTGGCCAGTTGTTGATTCAACACAAGGCTGGGAGACGGTATCTTGTAATTGGTGATGTCTTTCAGTCCTTTCCACACTGATACGTCACTTCCTGTTTGTTGCTGCCATGTGTTTTGAGTTTGAGCTCCATTAAGTTAATTCTTTATCTTCTATTTTTTTTATCTTAAAATCTATTTTATACACCATCATTTTCGTTTATATAACGTGTGAATATATCCCCTATCGTATTCTACAACAAAAACAATCAGAGCGCCTTGTTATCACTAGTTCTATTTTGATTTCGCGAGTCCGCTATTAGCATATAGCCCGTTAGCATTGCCAGCATGGTTGCCGCTAATCTCGCTTACATTGCTGGAGGCCATGGAGAAACAGATCCGCGACCTGGTGGAGAGGCAGACCCAGCTGAGAGAGCGGAGAGGGAAACATCCCGGGCTGACGCTAACAAGTTCGGGGTAAGTATACAGCACACTGCTAACTCTCCCACCACCTCTACTCCGTGTGTTTCTCTGCACAGGCCCGGTGCACCCAGGACGCGATCCTCCCAGATGTCCTTCACTCCGGCGCCGGGACACCACGGACCCTGGGTGCAGCCGCAGCGGAAGACGCGAGCCAGGCCCC
>NW_015664998.1:225211-257948 GCF_001515625.1 Sinocyclocheilus rhinocerous | reverse complement strand
TTTAAATGAATGGTTATTGTCATGGTGTAAAGAACAGAAACTGCTCTTTGTTAATAATTGGAATCTTTTCTGGGAGCTTCCTAGGCTTTTTCACGCTGATGGCCTGCACCCCAGCAGAGTCAAAGCGGAACTCCTGTCGGACAACATCTCCAGGATTCTACGCACCATATGACTAGTAAGTCAAATCTCAAATAACTGCCCTGATGACTTTTGTTCTACCCGCTTAAATGATAGAAGTACTTGCGCTGTACAATCTATAAAGACTGTGTCTGTTCCCCGAATAGTGAGGTCAAAATATAAATCTGTTCAGCCCAGCTAGCATGTGAGCACAGTAGCAGCCCTTTGAAGGCTGTTTACTGCATAGGAGCCATGCTGAGCACACTAGAATGCCAATCTGTGACACCACTGACACCTGGCATGTAAACATCTATAATAATTCCATCTTCAAATGTCATGTGGTGTTGCCCTTTCTTACCTTTGTGGACTGCAACAGTCTGCTTTTTTCATATAATCCACTGGAGTTGAGATCAACTCGCTCACTCTACTCTTTCTGTACTATGCAAAATCACTCTGGACCCCTCACATCCAGCACACTCCCTCTTTGAACTGTTGCCATCTGGTCGACGCTACAGTGCTCTGAGCACCAGAACGGCCAGACACAGGAACAGTTTCTTCCCTCAGGCCATCACAGGCACAGTTTCTTCCCTCAGGCCTCTCATGAACACTTGACAATAACTGTGGAACACACACTATTTATTCACTCATACACTTATTTATCTAACACACATACTCAGTCTACATTTCAATTTGCACATAATATACCTGTACATACAACTGTCTATTGTTCTATACCTGTACATACAATTGTCGATTTGTATATTTTTTATTCCTTATTTTACTTGTTCTATTTTTTTTTTATTTTTTTTTTTTTATTATCTGTGTTTTTTTGTTCTGTCACTGTCATTCTGTTACACTGTGGAAGCTTCTGTCACGAAAACAAATTCCTCGTATGTGTAAACATACCTGGCAATAAAGCTCATTCTGATTCTGATTCTGAACTTGAATTTAATTTAATTTAATTGATGCAGGATCACTGGCAGAAAACTGGTTTCTCAGCTTTTTGGAGTAGTTTCTCTTTGCCACTCTGATCTCCTTTGTCAGTGTGTTTTTGACAAGTCCCCACTCCTGTAGGCATCTTCTTTGGCCTTACGGAGCTGTCTGAATTTTGCAGTGAACCACGGTTATGAAAATGAACAAGGAAAACTCCCGCGATGAATACAATGGCTTACAGTTGATGAAAAGAGCTTCTAGATCAGGACAGCACATCTTCTTTAACGTTGTTACATCTGTACACCACCTTTCGTTGATGTAAAAGCATGTTCCACCGCCACGTGATTTCCCTGTTGATTCTGCGTTGCGATCCGCTCTGAACAGCTGGAAGCCCAGCAGATGTAACGCGCTGTCCGGAATGGCTTCATTCAGCCAGGTTTCAGTGAAACACAGAGCAGCAGATTTTGAAAAGTCCTTATTTATTCAGGAGAGAAGAAGAAGTTTGTCCATTTTGTTGGGTAGAGAGTAGAGATTCGCCAGATGCATACTAAGCAGCGGCATTCTTAAGCTGTGCTGTCTGAGCATGACAAGCGTGCCGGCTCGCTTCCCAACAAAACATTAGGATAGTCGAAAACCGGTGAAATATTTGTTGTTTACTGCCAAATGTTCAGCAATTAGTCCCTAGTGAAACTGATTGCAGGAATATAGCTAAAAACAGGACAAACTAACAAAAACATTAAAACAACTGTGGAGCTCCACACTGAGGCAGCCATCAGCAGCGCCATTTTGTCTCATTTCTTATACACTTGCAGCATATTATGCATAGTCAAGTCAAGTCAAGTCAAGTTTATTTGTACAGCGCTTTTCACGATACAAATCATTGCAAAGCAACTTTACAATTAAGTTTTCTGGTTTAATCACGATAAGATTTTTTCTAGATCCTGCATTAAATTTATATTTTGACCTCACTATTCGGGGAACAGACACAGTCTTTATAGATTGTACAGCGCAAGTACTTCTATCATTTAAGCGGGTAGAACACAAGTCATCAGGGCAGTTATTTGAGAATAGTATGCAAAAATGTAGGGGTTTACAAGATCCAGTCAAGAACTATAAAATGAAATTATGAGATAATAACTTTACAAGTGCAACATTTAATAGTTTTAGTTATGTTTTTGGAACAGTGTCCTACAAACACATAACCACTGAACAGGAAAATGCCTTTCAATTTACTGCACAGGCTGCATGTGTGAAACTGATGTCCCTAAAAATATATAAAACACTTAGTGAGTGTGTGTTGATAATAAACTCACCTTCCTCCATTGCAACCCTGAGGCCACCTGCAGGTCTGATAGACTCTCTGGAGAGTGGTGCCATTCTGCACCTGACAGGTCACTGTTTTAGTCACTGTCTGCGGACACCAGTTCCTAACAGAGAGAGAGAGAAATATGAGAATCAGAGTAGAGCAATCTAATTGACCTCCATCCTGTACTGGATGGTTCTGATGACATAATAATAACACACACACACACACACACACACACACACAGCTGGCCATACAATTATCTAATCCAACTCCCACATACTGTAAAAGTGATCAATGTTTCATGGGACACCCATCCTTCAACAGTCTAACCATCTTCTTTGAAAACTCTTTATGATGTTTACGCAGGTTAAATGACCCGTATGCCCAGCAGGAGAGCATTGTCAGTGCTGTTTACTTTGCGGTCTTTCGCTAGCAATACACATCTGCCCATTTTTATTCTTTCCGCAGCACTACAAGCAGATCAAGTCATGGATGGGGGAAGATGTCCTGTGCGAGTGAGCGTGTGGACTCCTCAATTAGATTTAAGACAGCTTTTAGAAACTCGAGCCAAAAACCCGAGCAGAGGCACAGTCTGCGGGAGAAAGACTGGTTCTTTTGTGCTGCTTTTTATCAGGGCTTCACTTCACACAGCTGGAAAAGCCCAGAAACATTTTGAGGCACTCAAAAAATGGCTTAACATGAGTGACTGCTGACAAAACCCTGAGTTAGGTGCCCATTTATTTTGTTCGACTGATTAAAAAAAAAAATTTAAAAAAAAAAAAAGCATGAATTTCTAATCTGGCCCAGCTTGCACTGCAAAAAAAAAATATATATATATATATATAGAGAGAGAGAGAGAGAGAGAGAGAGAGTATAGTGACAAATATTGTGATATATATTATTGTGAACATTGCCATTAAAAAATCCTTCAAAATGTATAAATTGGGATGCTATAGCCTATATATAGGGTGCTGTGTGGTTTTTTTCCATTGTGCAATAGCCTACACAATAACACAAGGCAGTTTGATTTTACACTCTGACATTTTTCAAAATAAATATTTAAATATTAAAAATTATTTTAATAAATATAGTAAATATTAAAATATTATTCCCTCAAGCTATTTGTCAAATTACAGTTTGAAAGAAATATTTCAAATTATTGATTTGATCTGTTTTTTTTTATATGTGGGAATGAGAAAATTGAGAAGATGTGCAATATCCGCAATTCCACACCAAAATCCAAACCCTGATTAAAGATCAATACTTGGCATCCATGTCTCAATATAATATATACCCATACAAACGTATCGATTTTTCCCCCACCCCTGCATATACATATAAAATCCTGACTGCCCTAAAAGGCAGCTTTGTAGCATAGAAACTTACTCAAGGTATGGTTTCAGTCATGGTCTCATTATTTAGCAGAAAATACAAACAAGAGAAACAAGCCTGGGAGTCAAAAGTCATCTGGAAAGTTTGCCACGGTAATCATTAAATGTGCCCTACATAATGTGGAACTTTCTAATTGGGAAGCCAGTGGCAAATCCAGCCCTGATGAGGAGCAGACTAGAGGCAGGACAGAGGAGAGGAGAGGAGAGGAGAGGAGAGGAGAGAAAGAAACACGGAGAACCAAGACAAAGCTGCGCGGCACAAGCCCAGACTCTCGGCACATGCTAGAAGTCACAAAAGAAAGGAATGAAAACGTGGGTTTGAAGAGAAAAACCAATCAGATCTCTTTCCCCCTGAGTTCCCTCATGATTTTTACACAGAATGACTTGAAACAAAGAGCCATTGATAAGTTCACCTCAAACAGACCTTTGTATGAACCATTATGCCTCAAGTTGAGCAAACATAAGTCAAAGAGATGTGGAGCAGAATTCAAAGAGAGTTAATGCATGTGTAATATATGGAGGTCATTATATCTACTATACTTCAGTGGTTATTATCAATGGCTCAGCTTATGCATAGCTATGATCACACACCAGGAAAACAGGCCAGAGGGCCGTTACATGCTCAATAATCAGAATCAATCTGCCTGGATTACTGTATATTGTCCATCTGTGGCATTGCATGTGTGTAGAATTTTTAGGGATTGATGGTATTATGGCAGCGTTTTTTATGGCATGATACAACAGCCAAAGAAATTAATTTTAATTATGTAAATTCAATACTAGGAGGTTGACTGGTTAAAGATTAGTCTCTCTTTAACCTAAAAATATTTTTTTATTTAATACTTAAATATAATTATTTTTACATAAAATACCTTCCTCCATTGCTAAAACTATGGCCCACAGAACCAGCCCTCAAATATTCCAGAAATTTCCAAAGCCTATGCATTTTAGGTGGTTTCCATGCCCCGCTTTAGACGAGGACCCAGGGACTCAGAGTCTGGAACAGAACTGGGGTGACCACAGGCTTATCCGGTCACTACCTGCCCAACTGCTCCGGCCCAGCCAACAAACACACCCAGACTGGACACACAAACACAGAAGCCAGTCTGGCCACAGCTGAAAATCATGGAGCTATTTTTGTGATCTGCTTGTTATTGAACCTAAAACTACAAATCATACCCTTGTCATTCTCTAGGAAACACAGAAACGCACATTCAAACTCTACCATAAATACAACTACACAAAAAAATATATATATACTGTATATATATATATATATATATATATGCTCTTCAAAGCTTGAAAACTCCATCCAAAAAAAAACATCTTTAATTAAAGTCATATGGGTTTGTAATGACATGATGATGAGTAAATTATACCAGAATTGTAATTTTGTGGTGAACGGCATTTGTACAGTCACATCACCTGTCAACACTAAATCGTGTAAATTCACCTGAGCAAAAACTATCACATATAATTGCTTCCATATTTCGCTGTGATTTCAGTCGCACTGAACCCCATCGCACTGATTCTGTCCATTTAGCATCATTTTAGCCTGCAAATCTGCTACATAAGTTGAACGGACACAGAAATGGGCCGAACTCACTCACAGTAGGAGGAGACATCCAAGCAATGGACAGATAAAGATCTAGAGCGGCACAGCCATCAGAACACAGTTCCCACACTGCCCCCAATCACAATGGCAGTTTGGTGAACAGGGTGATTTGTTCGAGTTGTTCACCCCCCCTCTCCTCTAATCCAATCCAGACTTCATCTGGTACTTTGCCAAACTGTAACTTCAATGAACCCCTCTACTCTAAAACACAAATGTACCTAAAAACCAATACCCTCTCCATTTTAGAGCATACAGCATACAGTGCATGGCATTCTCTGAATCTTTGTGAAAACATTCTGGACACAGACCAGCTCCATATGAACTAATGAGAAGATTTATAGGGAACAAAAGCCTTTCAATGAGAAATGACCCCTCGCCCACTTTCTGTACAGAGAGAATGAGAAAAGGGCAGCTAAACTCTGCTTTGATCCAGATTTAAACCTCAGGGCAGGGAGAGACAGAGGGTTAAAAGAGAAGGAGCAGTACTTACAGACCATTATTCCTGTAATCTAACATCTCTCCTTCACAAAGCATTTATGAGGGCTCATTATGCAACCCAGTTATCAGCCCACACTCTAATTCTCACTACAATAACAGTTCCAGTTATTGTTGTGCCTTGAAAATAGTTCAGTAATGTGAGATATAAAGAGCCATCAAGAATCATTTTTCATTACAAATTATTTAACTTGGCTATATGGTTCTTTAAGGTTCACACCGCTTCAACAAATCCCAAAAAACACCAAATACGCTTTTTGGTCAGTGTGAACATGACAGCTCCAGAATGTTTTGCAACATTCAAAATACCAGTCTACCACAATAATATAGTGCAATTTTAAAATAAAATAACCATGCTAATAATTTAGCACATTATGAATAAATAAATACAATTAAAACTAAAACAAACAAAGAAAGAAATAAAAAATGAACACATTAATTTAGTGCAATTTAGAATGAATGAATAAACAAAAAACACGGCTAACAATTTAACACATTCATTTAGAGCAATTTAGAACAAAAATCTATAAATACATAAACAAATAAATCAGGTCTAACAATTTAGTGCAATTTAAATCCCTTCCAAATAAGGTAAAAACAGACCATTTCATTCTAGGGACAAATCCTAGGGTTGTAAATGGACATGTAAAACCGTTTCTGGAGATTTTTTGCCCTTACCTAAGCCACATACCTTCTATGAAGATATCAGAGAACAATTTAAAATATTGTATAAATGCATTCTATGGCACCTTTAAACTAAATAAATAATAAACCTAATTAATTATCATGACCTGAATGAACAATTTAACTATTTAAATAAAAAATAGTGCAGAATAAAGAATGCAAGATTGTATCATTGTAAACTTGTAGACTGTGGACTGACTGACAAACTTCACTACAAAATTTGATTCCTCAACTTCTGTTAAATGTAGGCCAATGATAGGCTGATGCTTAAAGACATGGAAATAAACAAACAAAATTCTGTCTTAAAGCCACCTTTCTATAATTAATCCTTTACACATCCACCACATTCTTAGTTCCGTGCCACATTCCACTACATTCCAGAGTGGTGCGGTGGTTAATGATCCACTGAGACTCTAGACAATCCCTGTAAAGAGTATACTGTGAATTGCTTTCAATAAAAGCATCTGCTAAATGAGTACTTGCATACTTTTCTTTCTAAATGAAGGTAATTGAAGCACAAGCGATTACAGCATCATATTTATTGGCCTGTTCAAAACACATTGCACTGAAAGCTTCATTGACGTCAATACTGCTTCTAGCTTCATTGTGCCTGAGATATGCGGTAGGTAATACAAGTCCAGTTAAAAGGTGTGAAAGCTTTCAACAGCCCAGCAATGCTACATTTCACTGGCATTAACATGCACTTGGCCAACAGATTGAAAAACTGACTCTCTTCCTCACATACACACATGGGACCAGAAACGTAATAAATAACTCTGCAAAGCACAGAGATCATCGCAGAGACTGTAAGGGGGAGATAACTCAAATCAGAAAGGGATGGCAGGAATCACACAGAGCTGGACTGAGTGCAACTCAGCACGCAGCGAGCGGCAAACAAGCCAAGGCTATTAAATAAAAGCAGCAAAACGCACACATGCATACAAACCAGAGGAAAGATCGTGAAACTGACTCATTTCAGACAAAAGGAAAAGCAGTGCGCTTCATTTAAAGCATGAATGCTAGCTTTCAACACACAATGCGTGAGACGCAAATGTTGACTCCTGCAATGTAGCACAGACTACAAAGATTATTGACTCTGGAGGCAAATAAATTAAGTTTGAACAAGAAGACAATGGAAAGCTGTGGCAGCTGGACAGGACGGGTGGAAAGATAGCATTTCATCATCGGGTCAGTAATGAAGCCCTCCTGGGATAACCCAATTAGGCCGCGCTCATGACGTCCAATACTAGGCAAAACAGTGAGGGATGAATAAGATTAATGGGCTGCTGAAAGAAAGCATCAAAAAGTACTAAAAGAGAGAAAAGAAAGAAAGAACGACAAAGCAAAGCAGAAATGAGCAGGAACCCTCTTCTGTCCCTGAGATTTGCTCAAGAATGGTTCAAAGGACAGGTCAAAGGCCATGGTGGGAGACAGTCCTTCTCCAGGGTCAGATTTAAGGACCAGCCTCACAAGATAAACAGCCCTGAAGCGGATGATATGGATGAGTGAATGCACACACAGAAACACCCATAGATCATGACGATGATCAGTGCATATTTCCCTAAGTATCTCTATCCTCACAGTGAAACCGATTCCTTGATTGATTGATCTGAGTTTCATGTGATGATGTTGATTTACATCTGACAACATGTGAGAGTGCTGCAGCATTTGTTTTCTGTTTAGAAGATCTTATTTTCCAAAACAGGGGCTGAAATTCTGAAACATTCTTAAGAATAACATTTTTATTAACTGCCATTTTCTTCCTATTTCCTAACTTAGGAATAAAATTAAGAATATTTTGTATTTCCAAAAATATTTCTTAATTTTTTTCTTACGATTATTCTGAAGACAAAACTTAAGAAGAATCTGAATTCCTGAAAAGAACCATTGTAAATAACCTCGTAAAGTTAAGATAACCTCTAATAATACTATAAAGAAATACCACTGAGTAATCATGTCATGATTATGCGTGAAGTGACTTTTTTTATTTTTATTAGTGTTTTTCATTAAGTTGAACAGAAAGTCTTCGAGAACCACCACACAGTCAAAGCGTGTCATTTTCTTCTTAAGAAAAAAATGTTTTTTCTAAGAAAATAGCTTAATATCTTGTGAATTTTTCAAGAACGACATTTACAAACTTCATAGAAAGTATCTTGACAAATTCTTATACAGATGTTTGTGAATCCCCAGAACATATAAATGTGTCAATTAAAAACAAATATTTCCTCTGCCTTTTTAAAAATTTGCAATGGACTTACAATGCAGAAGAGAAAAACAAATAAAGTAAACAAAAATATATCTAATGTGTATAACCCACGGAGCAACACTTAAGCATCAAAGAGTCACTGCTTTCGTGGAGGCAGAATGAGGGTAGAGGTATGTTGGATGGTGTTGATGGGTCAGCAGTTGAAGGTCCCTCTGGGGCCCCAAGTCTCACACTCCCACCTTGAGCACTGCTCTCTAGGGCAGTGAAGCCGAGCAGAACAGGAAATAGCTGCTGACTTAACCCCCAACTGCGCTCGGCCCCTAATTAGACAGATATTATTAAGGGGCTTTTCTCAGGACATTTACGTTTCAGGCATTGTCTTGGATCGGGGTTAATTATGATTTATGGTAAAAGTTCATATGCCTGTTCAGCCTCTCCCAGTGATGCTTTAGAAAGCAGAATAAACTTTTCCTCTGTGCTCTAGCGTGGGAAACTAAATTGTGCAGGCATCTATACAGTACATCGACATGCAGTTTTAACTCATGTACAGTGAGATTCTGTGTAGCCGAACTACAGTATAAAGTATACACAACATAATGTGTAATCAAATATTTGAAGGATTAAATACATGTTGTGCATCTTTCAAAGCAAATGCACAACGCCAAGGCCAGTTGTTGTCTGATTAACGTGTATAAATGCTGCAAAAAGCCATGCTACAATCACATTTTGTAGGTCTGTTAGTCAGACTTCACAATTTTAGTCAGATACAGCATTTAAATAACATTTTTAAAAGATAAATTATTATTTTAGTCATACTGAAACTGAACTTCTAATATGCATGTTAACATAATTTTTGACAACAATGAATTGGTTTTGCTTTTATTAATCTATAGACAAAACACACTAGGGCAATTAATAAAACTTTATGATTTTGAATGCAAGACAATCAAGATAAAATATGTTGGAATATGTTGAATAAGTTAGTAAAATGTTGAGCATATGTTGTTTATAAGTCTTTAGTAGGTTGTGAAAATGCACTACAACATATTTTATATTATTTTTTATGATCTAATTTACATATTCGATAAATGAATGTTTCCACAGTCAACAAGTAATTGCATAAAATAATCAAGATCTTTGTAATTACCAAAATAATCATGATTATTTATTTATTTATTGTTTGTTTGTCGCAATCAAGCAGCCCTGACACACAATGAAATATGTTTTGCCAGGTAACCTAAAAACATGACTAGGTTGCAAAAACAAGTAATTTTTTATAAATAAGGTTAGGAAGAAATTGCTCCTTAAAAGAGATGATACCCCATGATTTAGTCAACCTCAAGCCATCCTAGGTGTATACGACTTTCTTCTTTCAGACAAACACAATCAGAGTTATATTAAAAATGTCCAGGCTCTTCCAAGCTTTATAATGAGAAGTGTAGAACGCAGAAGAGCAGTGGTGAGAGCAAAACAAAACACTGGTCACAAATTAGAAGTACAAAACAAGGATTTTTAAAGAAAAATGTTGATATAAGGCAAGAGGAGACTGGTTTTCCTTTGCTGTAAACAAAACTTGGTTCTCGTGACACTAGCATACGCCTACGTCTTACGTCATCCACTGGACGCCACTCTCTTGTGAACGCATGTACGACATTTAGCGGAAGCTAGAGATTACGGTTGTGTGCATTGAATTTATTTAATACACGAGTTTCACAATTTGAGTTGAATTACTGAAATAAATGAACTTTTCCACGACATTGTAATTTATTGAGATGCACCTGTACACCTAGGATGGATTGAAGGTGAGTAAATCATGGGACAATTTTCATTTTGGGGTAAACTATCCCCTTAAATGTAAAAAAAAAAAAAAGAAAGGCTGAACTTGATTTACTAAATTCACTGAACTTAATTAGTAAATTCAAAGCAACTGCATCTTGAGTATTTCACATGGCTTTTTAAACTATAAAACAGTTATACTGCACCTCTCAGTAAACAGTGCTGCCTATCCAAGGCATCTCAAAGATGTCTGTGACCTCTCCTCACTGCATCATCAGACAGCAGTGCAATAAACTTCCCTCTCACAGCATGCAGACGATGCAGCTGCATGTGTTTAGTAAACACCGTCTGTTTCATCAGTCTGTGACTGATAGGAGGAGGGGGTGAGAGATCAAACCATTAGTCCAGAGAGCAAAGACGACTCCAAACCTACGTACTTCAGAGGCCCTCCACCAAACATCCCACCCATAACAACTCTAAGCCATTTACCCAAATAGAGTAAATATTTACATGAAGATATGAGGGTCAGATCAAGGCCATTAGCTGTGGTCACAGGTCAGTCAAGGTGATGAGGTCTGGACAGAAGGGAGAGCTTACATGTTGTATGTTTTGTCTAATTGTATTTGTTATGCCTTGTTATGTCTCAAAAAAAGCCTAATCAACCACATGCAAAGCCAGCACTAGAGGAGGGAAATGAAAAGGATGATATACTGATAAAAAAAAACACTGCTGATTACTTCTGATTTAGCATTTCAAAAAACTTGCCTAAATATAAACCTGACAACAAGACTCCATAAATATGCAAATATTCAAAAGCTCTCTGTCCTTATGAGTGAGTTGAAGTTTGAATAAGTCCAGACAGTGATACCAATCTATTTAATGCATGTTTTAAATGGAATAAACCATGGACAAAGGTATAGACAGGAGAGATGTGTGTTCCCCCATCTCAGGAACTAGGAAACAGACTGTCAGACTCACAACAGGAGGCACATTAGGTGGAGAGCAGCGAAATCAGCATTGCATTTAGGTAGAAGCACAAACTGAATAGAATAAAACTGATTAATAGTTTATTAATCAGTCAGTCAATCTTAAACTGGTATCTGTGTTTTGGAACATGGTAGCTGGTTTCTAGCTGTTCCAAGCTGATCATTAGTTAACTGACCAGACACCGTGTTTACCAGATTTATTCTGGCCCAAGATGGCCTATTAACTTGTTACTGACCAGCTACAACTAGGTTTTCACACAGCTGAAATCTTAAACTGGATTTTCCAACCAGGAATGTGGACAGAAATTTTAAAAACACTGAAATATGAATTTACTGATCTCAGCTCTTCATTTACGAAGGCGTTGCCTCTTGTTTAAATATTTTAAAACTTTGTATAAAAACGTACTTTTCCCCTTGAAGTTTATAATTGACTGCAAACTAAAAAATAAATGGCGAACATTACTTGAAACAATGTAAAACTTCAACTGTCAACTTTTCACCAGATTTGCTTCTGTCTAACAGGTTACTTCTGTCATGTCATATAAACCTTACCTCTTGGACTGATCTTTGTGAAGTGCTGTCCCGGTCTGGTATTTGTAAACTCCGGGTCCCCACGTTCCCTGAACGCAGGTCAGCCACAGTATGAGCAGCAGCGTCCACAGGAGGAAAGAGCTCCGGTGAACCGCAGACACCGAGCGCCCGTCACGCGCTCCCATTTCAGCCGCGTCAACTTCACGGAAACCTAGTCAGCAAGATACCTCTCCTAATATTGTCCCGCTTATGTTGAAACTGTGACGAGAGAACAGATATACGACTCGCAAGAATAATTTCGGAACTGCCGTTTCTTTTTCGAGCATAAAAATAATAAAAAAAAGTTTATGTTGTTTATGTGCACTGTTGCGTCTCAAAACACGACAGTTACAGTTTCAGTTGTTTGTCATCGGCAGACCCCGCCACAAATAAATCTCCTCACAAAGTTTGCTCGCAACCCGCAAGACAAACGTTTCTCAGCAGCCACACAAACCGGTCCCGCCTCACTCCTCCATCTCCGTCTCTGTACTTTACTGCATGTATTTCTTGACTACATCAACACAATAGGCAAGAAAGCTGTTTTATAGTCGCCCTGTGTCCCACAGCCCGTGTAGTTTTTTTTCCACCCAGCCCAGTTCCCTCTCCCTCTGTCCTCTCACACATGCAGCACTCCTCCTTCCCTGCTCTTCCAGTGAAAACTTTTCGACATGAAACAAACAGATTTATACTGGTCTCTTTTAAAAAATAGAAAAAGAGACAGAAAGGCTAATAAGCAAATTCACTACCCACAGAAATGACAGCTGTTTCTCCAAGCAATACTTATTCGGAGTCTTGCAGATTTTTCTCAAGCAACCTCACCTGTCTCCTACAGAGGTTCAGAAGCGATCGGAGTCTCAAACTATGCTCAAAAAATGACCAAGAAAACAAAAATTTTCAATCAAAAGTCAATATGATCTCCATAATATAATCTCAATATGTTCTTCCAAGACAAATGCTATCAATATTTAAAAAATAAAAGAGCTGTAAAAATGTATTTACTGTACCTATGCCAAAGCACATTTTTACAAAAAATATCTGGAAAACATTTACTGTACATTAAGTTGACAGTGTTTCATTTTCTCTTCTCTAATGAAGTAATGGTAGATATACTGTAAACCTTATGAGAAACATTTTCAATTTATATTTATTCATAAACTCCACCTTTCAGTTAACAGTTCAAATGAACTATTTTTTTCTTTGAGTGAAGAACATTTTAATAATCCAAGGACCTTTTGTGCAATGGAAAGATTCCATGTTCATTGTGGAGCCATGCTGTCAAAATGTACCCCTAAAGGTACACTTTTTGCACAACATCTTGTCACTTGCAGTACCCGGGGGCAACTTTGCCCTTATCTATCCCTAAAAGTTGCATATTTGCACCTTAAAGTACTTTGAATAGGTGTTAATAAGGTACATGTTATTGCCCCAGTGACAAGCTGTTGTACCCCTAAAGGTAAAGAGTGCAGGTGCCAATAAGGAACCTTCATATAATGCCTTTCATACTAAAGATCATTTCAAATGAGTTTTACAGTTAATCTTGACAACATTTTATGAAAATCTTTTTTAGTCTTTTTTTTATTAGCTATTCGGTGGACCCCCATTATAAACGATAAATAAACATAAGAAGTGCTAAAGCATTTCAGCTTTTCAGCATTCGTCTCGCCTCTTCTCAAGCTTACACTTCAGATGGCTTAATGAGTCATTCGACTGCCATAACATGAAAACCTCCTCCAGAAGACAAAGCACAGTCTAACGTCTGGATAGCATCCAGAACGGGGCAAGGGGAGAGAGTGATACAGAATGAGAACCTCTGGAACATGGTTTACTCTAACCTCTCCTCTGCCTGGTTTCTGAAAACCGCAAAACTGTGGTCCACGTCCAAGCTAAACACCTGGCTCAGCAGGCAGGATGGACTCCAGCCCACTCATCTATATCTGAGGTCGAGGTGACTACGCTCGGCGGACCCCCTGACAGCCAGAGAAATAAGCAAAGCACGGAGCAGGGGCATCAATCACACAGGCGGCCAAGATCTGCAGGTGTTGAGGGGATGCCACTCATCATAGTTTGACATGTTTGACTACAATTTGACTAAAATGAAGGGCAAAAATGAACTAGCAGAATGTGAGGTACTGACAATGGAAAGTAGATATTAGTGCATCATATCCAATGTTTTATTGAATAGGCTTTATTCCTGCTGCCAGATCCGGTCAAAAAGAAGCAAAAAAAAAGTTACAGTGAGAGAGTGTGTGACATGACTGTTTGGTCTCTTGTTTTGCAGCTTGATCCTGTCTTTATCTCTCTACTGAGAAATGTAAAGCTCATTCGACATTGTTGCGGCATTATAATGTTGAAAACAAAATGTAAAATGCAAATTATTGCCCAGCTCTAATCTGCTAAATTGTGACTATAAGGCATGAAGATATTAAGAAATTACAATCATTAACATCATGATTTTCTGCGAAGCTGCTGTGTATTGAGAAAAGTGCTATACAAATAAATTTGACTTGACTTTGACTTGACTTAAAATTTTATAGCAATTTCAACTTGAGTTATAGTGAGATAAAAGTCAATGGAACCAAACTATAAATGTTAAAATACTCAGTTTCAAAAGCATAGCCATGAGACGTAAACAATATATGTTAACATGATTTTAGTGTGAAAAACACAAATTACTTGCTAATTATTTCTGTGTAAAGTTTATCTAATTTTACAACATTTTTCCAAAACAAATAATGCCTAAAACTCTAAAATGACTAACTTTACAGCAACAACCTTAAAGTTGCAATGGAATGGCAGTAGCAATAGATATTTTCTTCCGTATTATGATGACATCAGAGTGAAACAGATTATCTGAAAAGGTTTCACTTGGTCAACTGTAAGAAAGGGTTTGTGGTTTATGCAGACAACATGTTTCTGCTTTGAAATCCATTAAAAATTGGCCCCATTCACTTCTACACTAAGTGCCTCACCGCAATACAATAACGTTTCCTTTCAACATTATACTATAAATGCTGAAAATTGAGCTTAACTTGTACTGAACCTGAAATATTTCTATAAATTAAGCCACCTTTTGATTATTTACCATTCCAACTAAAGATTTCCTCTATTTCCCGTTTCTTTTCATCTGAGTTGTTAAACACACTCTTTATAGCCTTGAATTGATTGTGTAAACTTTTAAAATTGCCCCTAATGAACGTTCCTTGTGATAACCTCTATTGTTAATGGAGTTCCTGGTCCAAAAATTGAGCACTTGTTGGCACTTTAAACATTCCTGAAACAAGGATTTGCTGAGAAGAGGGTACTTTGTTCTAAACTTAGTGTTGGCAAAGCTGCCTGTGTGTTCTCTACACTGTGTTGGAAAGACTTTGTCCCACTTAATTATAAAGAATCGGCTCACCTGGACATAATTCATCTATTTATAACAAGGAGAACAAAGAATCAGCCAAACTCAGACAAAAGAGGAGAGTAAGAATTAAAAAGGTGGAGATATCCCAGGTGGAAAAGTTCCTTTCTGCTCTATTTGATACAGATAAAAAAAAATTCCACAGACTCTTGTTTTTTCTTGGGCAAACTTTGAGCCTTCAGAAGCAGGAAATATATATATCAAGTTCTATAAGAATGGGTTGAATTCCTCTGGTGACCCACAGGTTATGTATGAAAAATGTGCCAAACCGAAGCATAAACATATGCAGATCGGACATGAAAAGACAAGCCTCTTAAAATTTATGATCTCATACATATATCCTGTACGTATATAGGCACATAAGTTAGAATCTGTCATCCCTCAACCTGACTGATATGCTTTTTTTCTTTGAGGTTTTGTTGGAGAATGTTCTGTTGAACAGGACCGCAAGTGAGGGGTCTGGGGGAAGCCTCGGATGGGAGCTGGTACGGATGCCTGCTTGAAACTAATCTAGAGAAAGAAATGTTAGGACTGTAATTAAGTGAACACAAAGCAGCCCCTCTTATTCCCACTAGTAACATCCCCCCACGGTTCTGAAGGCTCATCAGTGCTAGAAATGTGAAAAGAAAAGCGGAATCAAATAGACAGAAGACTTAATACAGAGATCTATCCTCTGAGATGACATATATCAGGGCCTGGAGAGGGATCGGGAGACCATTTCTCACCATCCACCACAGCCTGCTTCACTGGCTCTATTCTGGGCACTATTTCAGCCAGATCAGTGAAAGAAGCATTGGGACAGGTTACCTAAATGACAGATAATCAGGGAATTAGTTTGTGAGGAAACAGCCTAATGCTGCAATAAGCAACGCTTATATGAACTCCCTTGCATTAGTGCTCCTGGATTTGTGGAATTCCTCTTGATGTTGGTCTTTGAGCATTGTCTCCCTCACTCCACTCCGGCACCACACGTCAAACACGGTCTTCCCATGCTGGTAGCCAACGTCCTGCAATAACAGAAAAAAGTAATTGCTAGTCAAAGCCAAGGCAACAGAAGTTTCTATAAGATGATGACAGGTCACTCACAGCAATCTCATCAAATTTGCCAAAGTCCAATGTGCCATAGCGATCTATGGGAGGTCGCAGGTACTCGCAGTAGTCACTGTCTTTTACCATCTCCAATTGACGCATAGAACACACGTAAGCCAGACGGGTCTGAATCTCTGCCATGTTCAACACCTAGAGGATATGAAGCCATAAAAATGCATATTTTTGGATGAAAAAGCTTTGACCAGTGAATGCAAGGGAGTAAGGTAATGATGGGAAGCACTTATTTTTTTTATTTTATAAGGGCTTAAAAAGAAAAAAAACTATATTGCACTGTATAAAGGTTTTAAAATGAAGAAAGAAAAGGAAAAAATATCAAATTTGTATATAATATAAA
This sequence comes from Sinocyclocheilus rhinocerous, assembly GCF_001515625.1. Classification (NCBI taxonomy): domain Eukaryota; kingdom Metazoa; phylum Chordata; class Actinopteri; order Cypriniformes; family Cyprinidae; genus Sinocyclocheilus; species Sinocyclocheilus rhinocerous. The sequence continues at coordinate 241,022 of NW_015664998.1, read as the reverse complement.
TATATATGATATAATTAAATTTCAGATAAATATGACAAATATTTATATACAGCAAGTATATATATATATTATACATATTATTATTATTATTATGTCTAATATGTAATTATATTATTTTTGTAGAAATAGACACACAAACAAATGTTTTGGGATTTGTAATTGAAATGGTTATTCATTTGTAATTGAATAACCCTAATAAATCCCATATTAAATCATCACCATATATCTTCTGACCTTTATTTTCTCTGTAAGAGGGCTCAAGTGTTTCCAGAGCAGCCACCATCCAGATAAAGAGTCTCCATAATTAGTCAGATCGATCTCATCCTGACTGCCAACATCAACGGCAATCACCAACTTGGCACCCATTGAGCGAGCTGTGTCAGCTTTACAGAAATGTAATGTTTAAAATACCATGACAGCTAACATTTCACAATTAGCAGTTTAGAGCTGGGCGACAGGACATTCTACATTTGGCGACAATATAAATGATTATTAACAGATGAAATTTACTATACAGTATATATTGCTTTAGGTGAGTATATGTAAGCAGGTCAAACTTATAAATGTAATACCTATAATAAATGTAAAAAATCTAATTTTGCAGCCTAAGAGTACAATAGGACACTTAACCAGGTAGGTTATTGATGTAGCCTCCATCCATGAGCAAGTGTCCATCTTTAGGGTCACATAAAGGAGGAAGATACCCAGAGAGAGACATACTGGCACGCACGTATCTCCACAGAGAGCCTAAAAGAGAGTGTACATGTTAAGCTCTGTCACAAAAGATGAAAGATGAAGATGACAAGTTTTAGAGATAAAGTAGTAACCATCAGTGTGCACTCTCATGGAGGAGGCAGTGATGTCTGTGGTGATGTTGAAATATGGGATCCAAAGGTCCTACAATAAAAAGACAGACATATGCTCAAGATTTCGACTTACATAAGAATATGATGTTTATATAACTATGTTTAAAATAGTTTGTATTGAGTCAAGTGTTTAACAATTTGAACCTCAATTTGTTTGTCCTGGAAGATTCCACTAATGCTGGAGTTAAATGATGCTCCAGTAAACATGGATGTCACTGGGTAGGTCAAGTCTGTGATCTTCTTAAATATGGATCCAAAATCCTGTCGTGCACAAAAAAAAGAAAAAGAAAACTCAATTCATGGTTCTACATGTACTGTATGAATGTTAGTGTTCATTGCGTAAAGGTCTCACCATGGCCCACTGGCGTGCCCTAACAGTCATACGACTGACACTTCGCTCTTCAGCATAGAGTGCTCCTATCAAGGAACCGATGGAAGTGCCACCAATCAGATCCACAGGGATCCCCGCCTCACTCAATGCTCGAATGATGCCCACCTGAGAGCAGCCTCTGCGGGTATAGTGTGTTTTCATATACACACATTGGCTTAGAGTACTTACTTGTGCATTGTGTGATATTAGTATCATTTTATAAAGCACTTTAAAGGTAAAGTGGATAATTTTCATTAAACAATACATTTCATCACTGTTTAATGTGTAAAAACAACTAAAAGTCAGTCATTTGTTGGTTGACTTTCTGAATGAGTGTGAACACTGGTCCTGTGATGCTTTGAAAACATTGCTTGAGTGACGTGTCAACTTCTGGATCAACCAATGGCATGAATTTAGGGCGGGGCTAGTGTTTGACTGACAAGAGGCAGAGCAAACAGGGCGGTGGGTGATTTTGGGAAACCTATGATTCCATTTCATGCTGCTAGTCATATAAAAATTACACACTTCACCTTCAAACATACTTCATCATACGTAAGTCTGTACGAAAGATTTAAAAAGTCTAGATTTCAAGTATACCACAGAGACAATTATATATATAATTGCAGTTACAGAATCACCCAACAGAAAAATTGTCACCACTACGTGAAGTAGATTAGGCATTTAATTCCCCATTATATATCATGTTTTGACCCACCTTTAACAAGTCGCTGATTACGACTGATAGCAGGCAGGGACAGAGAGTAGACAAAGAGTCGCTATCATCGAGAGAAAACACAGACGCATGCTGAGCATGTGAACCCCAATACAACACTAATGAGTTAGAAATGACAAAAATTAGGATTAGTTGATGGGCACAAAATTACAAAACCTAAGTGGATTCAAACTTCTAATAAATGCAAAGGATAAATAGTTCAAGAGACAACTAAACTACAGATGATGGAAGAAGTCAACGTTCTACTAATATCAACATGCTTTTACTAGATTATGTATGTGAGAAATGTTGTTGGCAGCAGGCCACATGGATTGAGGTGGAACAGAATAACTGGTGATGAAGGGGAAGACAAATTTGTACCTGGCCCCCCCTCCTCCCAGCACCAGAGCGATAGCGTTGCCTGTCAGGATCTGAGCCAGATGCGAGAAGTCAGAATGTCGGTCGGGAGCCTTCTCAAATACCCGCTGATACATCTCTCTCTGACAGGAGAAGAGGACAGTGGGAGTTTGCACGGATAAGAGATGATAATGAGTAGATCAGATCACACAGAAAAAGTTTTGAAGAATATTCAGTTAATAAAAGTGGATGGGGTCCAGCTGCATTACAGAAACTTCTTAATTCCTGATTTAAGATTGGAAAAGTTCTTTCTTCAGTGAAATGACCATGGTTACTAAACAGATATGATAAGATTCAGAGTTAGAATGTTTCTGGAATACAGCATCATAAATGAGTCACAATAGCCTATAAAACTCAAACACTAGTTGTCTGAAGCCATTCGATAGCTTTGCTTGAACTGTGTGAAATGTCTCGTTTTTCACTGCAATCCTTGCCTTAAAATCTTGTTTGACAGTCATAATCCCCATTCCAAAGGTATGGGATTCATTACCTACTTCCATTGGCAATAAGAAATTGCTCCAAACATACCTTTTTATTAAAGCTTTTAATAGTTAATTATTATTAGTTTTATGCTTGGTAAGGTTAATTTGCTAATATGTTTTCCTGCCTATGGCCCGAGAAAGCAGCATCCCCACGACCCAACATATGATTAGTTATATTTTAGTACCATTGAGTTAATTTTCATTTTATTTTAGGTGATCAACTGCTTTATGGTTTTAGTTTTAGCAATCTAAAATAAATCTGCACTGCACTTGTCATTTGGGAAATGGATGGATTTGACATGATAATAGCATTCACATTTGCAACAACAATAGAATGTTAACACAGGTACCACTTTGGGCAGACTCCTCCTGGAAAAGACCCTGTGGGGGCAGGACAGGTGCAGATGTCTAGAGATCCAGCTGCGCATGTTGAGCCATTCTGCTGTGCCTCTGGGTGGAGGCCCGTCCTCACGGTGTAACAGGACCAGCTCCTTCTGAGCTCTCACAGCACTGCTCTCTAGCATACGCTCCCGCTGATACCATAAACAGAGCCAAAAAGCTCAGTTTACCAAACAGAAATGTATGTCTATGTGAGGCAATCCCCCTCCATTCTATATAGATCAGTTTTTATTAGGCTACTGATATGACTGGAGTCTTCATCTCATGTGAGTACATGATTTTAAAAATACGCTTCAAAAGTAGTATTTACTTCTTTATAGGCAAAACCATTTTAATGACTACTGACTTCTCCCACAGTGGGCTCCTGTTCCCCCAGACCCACTATGATGATGCAGTCCGCCTGTCTGATGCAACGTTAAGAACTGTCAGACTGATACAGAACAATCCGGTGGATGTCCTCTTGTTGACCCAACCAGCTTGATAAACGGTACTCATGAACACTGAAAAGGAAATAATAAATCAAATAAACAGTACGTTTGACTAATGTGACTGGAAAAAAAATGCATTCCAATTTGCATACTAGCCATTCTAAATGGTATGCGACATTAGAATTAGTGCTCCCCAAACCATAGTCCACTGAAAACAGCATGTCAAAGGTGACTTGATGATATATGATTTCCAGTCAGTGGAATTTTTAGTGGTCATTTTAGACTCTTTCAGTTGCAGAAAAATGGTAAGGAATGCAAAAGTTGCTTCAGTGTTTTTGCATGCATGAATCTAAAAGGTAAGTAGGCCATAATGATTTTGAAGGTAAATGAATTTAGCTAGATGTTAACACCTACAATACATACAGATGCTAACGCTACAAAGGAAGTCTGTGAAATCAAGAAAATTTATGACGTGGTAGTGTGCCCAAATCTGGCATACTGTCTTTATACATACTATTAAATAATATAAGTATGTTTTTCCCATTACCAGTGAGGTACACACTTCTAGTGCATAGTATGCAAGTATACAACGCTCACCTGTCCAAGGCTGCAACACCCAGGCGCTGTTTGATGATGTCACTGGTTAGAAGCAAAGTGGGGCCTAATTAAAACATAAAGAAGATAAGTTAAGACAGTCAACTTAGTATCAGCTTTCCTTTGAGGCAAATTAAGGAGGGAAAAGAGACCAATAGCTGACCAATAGCACTGAGAGCATGCTGCAGCTCCAGCGTGAAGGCAGTCAAAGGCACCTCCTCAGACACAGGCAGTATGGCAACCGTAGACAGATTGGCGGCTGGGTTACCTGCGTCCCACTTACTGCTTGGGGTGTGAAAACCCAGACTGCGCACTGTGAAGATCATTAATGTGCATTAGGGAAAATACAAAACACAAATACATAGAAATGTTTCACAATCACACACCTGACAGTGGACCATTCACTTGCTGCATGTTGCCCAAGATTTTCTGCCCAAGAAGATGAATCAGGCGCGTCACAACCTATGAAGGAGTGTGACATGTTAATATAGGCAATAGAATATTATGAGATATGTTAATGAGTGTTTTTTTTTTTGGGATATGGTGTAACCTGTGGGTATTTCCTCTTAATAGAATTGAGAGCTCCTTCGGGCAGTTTGGCCAGTTCAGAGTCTCGGACTGCATGGACTGTAGTGGCTCTGTTCAAACGAGTCAAAGCTTCCACCTAATATCAAACACACACTTTCACAGACAGAAACTGCAGCAGCATTTGTTTAAACACTCAATTATTTTAAATAATAATTTTTCTAAATAATATTTTTTTACATTTTAATCATATGTTCTAAAAGTTTATTTTGTCAACTAGCAGTACACTAGCATATAGATGGTGAGCCAGGTGGCCCACCATCTCTCCAGGGTGAGCCACAAAAAGACACGTTTCGTCCTCTCTGTCAATCAGTCTCTGGTACACATGGAGAGTTCCTGAGATGACAAACTGCACGCTCACATCCTGTCACAGACACAAAGTAGAAATGGATTCACGTGTGATTTGTAATTGATAATTACACTATTACTGAAAAATGAAGGGGAGTCAAAGTGATAGGTAACTTTCTACCTGGTCTCCCTCGCTTGCAACAACAGAACCTGCCTTAACTTGTCTCAGAGTCACCCTATCTTCCAGAAGACTGGGGTCCTGAAGCACAAAGCTACATTTTTATATTACATAAATAATACATAATACGCAATATTCCAAACATTATAATTACATTTAACTTATTACTTCATTAGAACAATATAATTAATGTGGCCTGACCTGAAGCTGAATAATTTTAAGGAAGTCCCTCTTGGCAGCTTGGAAAATGGCATTAACTTTACAATGGTGGATGTGGCTGGATTGCCCCCCGGCGTCTGAGTAGTGAAACACAGCTGAAGGAGAATGTTGCATTGCAAATGCACATGTGAGATATACAGAATATAAACAAATGTGAGGAAAAAGAAGGACAGTTTATGTCTTTTTCTGTTATAAAATTACGCCAAGGTACCTTATGAATGACAATAGGACTTGTAGGGGCTTCCTCTTTTGTAATGCTTGCTCTATCAAAGGTCATATAGTAGTCAGGAGACCCTGCTGTAAGATAAGCACACATTACCACACTCAAAAATGTTCATTATGAATGTAGAAAAGCATTATGTACAGTGTCCAAATCAGTATTGGGTATTTTGCAAAAGGTGCATGGAGAAGCACTACCATGGGTGCCGTCAAAAGGTGTTGACAGTGAGCGAGACTTCCTGAATAAAGCAGTTGGACTTTCTGTATGATGATTCCCACCATCTTAAAAAACAAAATAGCAAGTAAGACATAAAGGGTGCTTTATAAATCTTAGTGATCTTTTTTCTTTTTTTTTTGGATATTAGGAAAGTTTGAACAAAATTATACAAATCAAAAATCTGCCTTAAACGTAAATGATTCTCAGCAAATATTTGTATTCAACTACATACACAAACATACCCTCTCCTCTGTACATCTGACTTGTGTCACTGTAATGGTCCGTTGACCTCTGTGGGAATTTTTCAGTAATTTCTTCAGTTGTCTGTGAGTGTCTGCGTAGTCCTTTGCCTGGACTGGCCTCTCCTACAACACTGGCCACTGAGACTAGTGGAACAGCTTGACTTTCCTACATGATATGATAGTAATGGTCTATTCAACATACAGTGGGTACGGAAAGTATTCAGACCCCCTTACATTTTTCACTCTTTGTTATATTGCAGCCATTTGCTAAAATCATTTAAGTTAAATTTTTTTCCTCATTAATGTACACACAGCACCCCATATTGACAGAACAGGACCTCAGACTGGAACTAAGGTTTACCTTCCAACAAGACAATGACCCTAAGCACACAGCTAAAATAACGAAGGAGTGGCTTCACAACAACTCTGTGACTGTTCTTGAATGGCCCAGCCAGAGCCCTGACTTAAACCCAATTGAGCATCTCTGGAGAGACCTAAAAATGGCTGTCCACCAACGTTTACCATCCAACCTGACAGAACTGGAGTGGATCTGCAAGAGGGAATGGCAGAGGATCCCCAAATCCATGTGTGAAAAACTTGTTGCATCTTTCCCAAAAAGGCTCATGGCTGTATTAGATCAAAAGGGTGGTTCTACTAAATACTGAGCAAAGGGTCTGAATACTTAGGACCGTGTGATATTTCAGTTTTTCTTTTTTTTTAATAAATCTGCAAAAATGTCAACAATTCTGTGTTTTTCTGTCAATATGGGGTGCTGTGTGTACATTAATGAGGAAAAAAAATTAACTTAAATGATTTTAGCAAATGGCTGCAATATAACAAAGAGTGAAAAATGTAAGGGGGTCTGAATACTTTCCGTACCCACTGTATGTAGTGTAATAAATACTGTAATACACACAGATCACAACACATTAGCTGCCGAACAGCACTGCCAGACGACTGGAGCTTGAATTCTATGCACTGTTTATTATGGAAAAGAATCAATATCTCTTGTAGGATGGCGGGACAAGGTACCAACCTCACATTTTTCAGCATATACAGGACCTCAGAGGGCAGGTGAGAGTTCTGCATGTCAAATTCAGTCAGATCTGCTTCCAAGAGTGAAGGTGGAGGCTCTTTCGGCTGAAGTGTTGGTGGTTCCCTTCGGATACGCAGGATTCTGATCAAGAGATGGATAGGATGTTTAGATGGTAATGGCTTTGCTTTTAAATGTGTGATTTTTCTTGGTTTGTGACTTTCCACATACTTGCGAGCTATTGATAGAACTTTTGTTCTTTTTCTGGTTCACTTTTGAGATACTGGACCTGAGTTGGCTGGTGAGGACAAGGTCTGGACCTGAATGGCCACAAATAACAACACTGCAAAAATCATCTCATGACCATCGTATTAACCATAGTTTTGTTGACAGTAACACAAGTAACAAGGTAGCTTATTTTCCATCTAAAGTAACAAGTTCTGGTACCTTTCTCATTATCTTCCTGCCATAAAACATCACTTTGTCTCTTTTTCTGAATCGATATTTAGGACCTTCAGCTTGCTCTTCTCCTGGAAAATCAAAGGAAAAACAGTTGATGAAAAACTCAAAATCTTAAAACTTCATATTTCACATATTATGTTTATTGAAGAAGCACTTGTGGAAAATCATTTACAAAATCATTAAATCATCAACAATGTCACACTCACCAGACTCGTATCTTCTGTGCAGAAAAAAGCAACAATACTGATAAATGAAATTGCAACAGCAGCTCCAATCAGCACACCAGTCCACTGTATTAGGAAATGACAATAAAGACATTAATAAAGCTTGTCTGTAAGACAAACAATTCGGACCACTGAGTCACTAAAACAGGTGGAATTGTCATATACCATGGAGCTCTGTAACTGATCCTCTATGAAGTGCTGCATGCGAGCCTTGATCTCACTCCCAGATGGCAGCACTAGCTAGAATACCCAAAAACACAACAAAATCATCATTATAAACCACACCGCACAGGAAAAGAGAGCCTGAGCAACCACAATGCGAATTTAGCCCAATAGGACCAAATCCGCTAACATAACGGTTACTTTTTCAATCTCAGGTGAGGTTGATCTAGGAAATGGGGAGCTTCTCTGAACACAGTCCTGGTCAATGATTGTTTCACTGTGTAAATTACAAGACAGATACTTTTGGACAAAGTCCAGTTTACTCTTATGGGGTTGTCTCTTTAAGAAGTGTAGCTACTGCAGATCATTTTAGCAGGAAGGATGATTAATAGTAAATAGCCTGGCTTTATATATGTATTTATTCATTCACAAACACTCACATTCACTGGGTGTTAGCCAGTTGTTTAAAATCAAAAACAAAAATTTTCTTTAGTATGTTTTACCGGATATATAGTATTGCGCACATCTTCTTTTTCTTCCATATCTTACAGTAAGGAGAAAGTAGAAATCCACACATTTGACACAAATTAAAAATCGAATTATCTACATCATGCTTATTTTATAACTCACAATGTCCACACAACATTTATTTTGAAAGATGAAGCTCGCGATTATGGTAAGGGGCGTTACATTTCCGACGAGTGCTTGCGGTGTTCGGCCAATCACAATGCACTGGGTCAGCTGGCCAATCAGAGCAGACTAAGCTTGTCAGAAGGAGGGACTTTGTAGAAAACGAAGCGTTTGAGAGAGGTGGGGCATAGAGGACCTACAATAATGTAAAGTATTTGAAAAATAATGTGTTTTTCACATTGTCGTGTTTTTTTGTCTGCTCCCATTTGCATGACAAAGATTTTTATCTTTGCTCACTTTGCCTAAATGTCTGCCATTGTTTTTTATTTTATATTTTGTTAAGGTGTAAGAGGTGTTATGTTTCTGCACTCTTCCATTTTTAGCAAATTAAGAAAACTTTGTCTAAAATAATTTTTGTGATGGTTTGTATTTTTTGTGCTCTGTATGGAACATCAGTGCCTGTTTAAGTGATGAACTCCATTACTTGTGTTTGTTTTCAGACATGATAACAGACGTTTAATACTTGTGCTACAAATTTTTGGCCTGTGCTACAAAACTTTCAACCTCTGTAGCACCAGTGCTATGTGAAAAAAAGTTAACGTACAGCCCTGTAATTTGTTTTTTGAACATTAAAGCATGTCAACATATTCTGTTACACCAAATACACAAAATAATGATCTTTAAAAAAGCATCATATGACCCCTTTATTAAAATAGCATTAACACCTATTTCTACTAAATATGAGTTAAAACTTCATACAACAGCAGCACACTTTCCAAAATGTGTCATAGCAACAAATGTGATGGGAAAATATTTGCAATTTGAATCTTCCCGCACATAGTCATGATGGCCTGTTGACACCATTACCATCAAATAGTACTGTATTTCACCTCTAATCTTTCTTCAGGAAAAAACATTGGAAATGAGGATTTGATTGCTTTAGGCCGGGCTGCAGGAGGGATGTGGCTCTGGGTCAGAGAGGTAAACACAGTTCTGTTGTTTACACACAAGCCGCGGCTGTAAACACGCACTTGTAATCAAATACACTATTAATCACTGTAATCACAAGATTGTAAAAACATTATGTGGTTGTATAACGCGAAGATCATACATGCAAATAATGTCAATAAATAAATGGAAAATACCTTAGGAACGGCGTTTTCAATCTGTTTTTGTCACTCTCAATGCACTTTAAAATCTCCCAAGGATTCCATTCACGATGTCAGTACCCCACCGATTAGCCAGATCCTTCAAGAAAACAATCCACACAGTCCTATTAAACAGGCCCAAACTAAGCCTAAACGAGCCCAGTTTCTTACGTTGGGGATTTGGATTATGGAGGAGGGAGAATTGCTTAATTTCACTGATCAGAGATGTACTCTATCATAAACCTATATTATGATAAACTGCAACTTTTTGCAAATTAATGTCTTTTTAATAATTATACATATATTTTAATTCCAATATTTTTTATATATATATTTGTTTAATAATTAAAAAAACTATGCAACTTGCGACTCAGTAATATATATATATATATATATATATAAAAACAAGCCCAAAGAAACTTATAACATGGCAACACTGTCGAGGACGAACGCCAAGCCGCTAATCAGTATTCGCTGCTCCTACTGGCTCGCTCCATGCTGATCTGGCCAATCACAGTGGATTTCTTTACCACGCTTAACGTGGGACTACAGTGTGATCTTCTTGAAAGCACAGTAGCACACTGTTCAAGGTTAGTGTGTGTCTTTTTAATGATTTCTACATTATGTTTCATTACATTATACTTTATATACGTGGCCAGCAACGTTTTCATTATTTTATCGCGAACGGTTTTGACAGCACAACTGTAATAAGCTTTCATTCTTCATTTTGAGCCAGTGTTTCTAAAAAGTAAGACGGCCTTTAAAAATATGTCAAGATGTTAATTTTGTTGTCATTCTTGATACATAATTGATTAATGATGACAGTTAATATGTATTAATATTTACAATGTTCACGCTTACTGCCAACCTACAACTGCACATGGAGCATCAGTTCACCTGCTGTAACTCCTTCTTAACATACTGTTGCAACCAGTTAATGCCCAAATAACAGAAATACTACAATTTTTGTTACTACTGTAAAATTGTATTGAGTTTATATCTCATTCAAACAATGAGAAATATATATATAGTGTAACATTGTTAAAAATATAATTAATTTGCCTAAGTAATGTTATGAAATTGTTCTAAACATAATTAAAATAAAATGATTTCTGAACAGGTTGTTGCTGCAGTTAAATCACTGTAAAATGGGGATGCTGTCAGCTCTGGTGCGGGGGCTCGTGAGAGGAGCTGACAGAATGGCTGAGTTCACGAGCAAGCGCGGGCCCAGGACATTCTACAAGAGCAGAGGCGCCAGACCCACTGGAGTCCTCACCTCCAGCAGAAAGTTCATACCTGTACAGGCCATGATACCAGAGTTTGTGGTGCCCAATCTGGAAGGATTTAACCTGAAACCGTATGTGTCATACAAGACCCCATCAGGGACAGAGCAGCCCATGACTCCAGAGATGCTCTTCAATCAAGTGGTGGCCCCACAGATCGAGAGAGACATTGAAGAAGGGGTTTTCAATGAGGAGAATCTTGAGAAATATGGATTAGAGAAAACACAAGAGGGGAAGCTGTTCAAGATGCATCCCAGGAACTTTGTTCGTTAAATGGACTTTGTGTTTCAGTGATTTGCTGATGGACTGTAAACAAGTGTGTGATGTTTTCTTCAACTTTTCAATGAACAGAAGTCATGAAAAATTAAAACCATTTCATATTTAGCTCTTCATCTGGAAATTCTTAAAAGCTACTGGAACGAAAATTGTCCAACCCTTAGCAAAACTGATATATTGCCAGTGAATAATTTCACAAAGCAGCGGCTTTCAAACTGGGGTTGGGGTCAATAGAAATTTTTACAGAAAAATGTAAAAATAAGATTTCAATAAAAATGACAATTAGATGAGTAAAGAAAAGAAAAAAATAGATGAATAAACAAACTTTTGATTAAATAAATGGATTCGAATAAATAAGTAAATAAAATAAATAAATATAGTACTATAACAGCACTATGATTAGGAAAAGAAAACATAACTATGCAACTTGCAAGAAACGGAATATTTTCCAAATAATATTTTAGACATATGCTGTAAAAAAAATATTATTATACATTAGATCATAAAAGATGATAGATTACATAATAAAAAACGTAAAAATATAAAATTAGACTTTTTTTTTTTTTAAACAAATGTTTGATTAAATAGAGTAAATTAATAAAACAGTACTACGGTGATTAGGAAAAGAAAAAGACTGTGTACCTAAATAGAAACTAAATATTGTCTTTTAGATATATAATAATAACATTTTTTTATAATACAAGTAGAAACCATATAGATGCCTCTTAAATTTTAGGATGGGGGTCTCTTGCAAAGGTATAATCATATTTGGGGGTATTTAAAAAAAAAAAAGTAAAACCCCAGCCTTAGAGAAACACAATTTTACAAAAGAAATAAATGTAGACACGTGTATTTATTAATAGGGTTATGGTTTATTTGTTATAAAAGGTCTTTGTCTGGTTCTCAATGTAAAACTAGAAAAGGTCCTTTACATTTTCTAGCTAAAATATATAGTCAGAAATTGACATTCAGTTGAAATAAAGATCGAGTATCTCAAAATTGCATATACTGAGTGCTAAGCAATACTGTAGATGTTACAGCAACACAATGCATCGAAATGTGCAGGTCCAAATAACCTCAACTTAAAAGCTTTTTAAAGCCCATCATATCGGCTGTGCTCAGGAAGAGGGGGCGGGTTCAGACGGCTTCTGTTGTTCCTCTGGGCTCCAGTCCCATCTCCACACGTGCATCATGTGGTCGTAGAAGGAGCAGGTAGCCATCAGGCAGGACAGAGACTGGGAGTCTCTAGCAGGGCTGGTGAAGGGGTCTGGAATTGAACTTTTTTCTGGTAAAGAACACTGGTCGGGTATGTACCGCCCCGAGTCATCCTCCAGAGAGGTGTCAAAGCTGCCAGTGGGCGATTCATACTGGATCCTGAGATGGCCTCCAGACTCTGTGAGCCCAACGCTGGTTTGGGGAGGTTCTTGAGGAGATGGGGGTGTGGAGTTGCTTAGGGGGAGTCTGGACCAGTCTGCTCCATATGCTAAGGAGTTGTGTAGAATATAGGAGGCCAGAACTGGGCATGGTGCATCTTGTCCCTCTACAAACATGAATATTAGGGAGAAAAAAAAAAGCATAAAGAGTAGAATTCAAAATCAAGAATGTTCAAAAGTTAGGGGTCAGTATGATTTTTAATATGTTTGATAGAAGTGTCTTATGTTCACCAAGGCTGCATTTATTTGATCAAAAATACAGTAAAAACAGTAATATTGTTAAATATTATTACAGTTTAAAAGAACCGTTTTCTATTTTAGCACATTTTATCAGCAGCCATTATTCCAGTGTCACCTGATCCTTCAGAAACCATTCTAATATGCTCAGGGAACATTTCTTATTATTAATAATGATGAAAACAGTTGTGCTGGTTAATATTTTTGTGCAAACCATGATACAGTTTTGTAAAAACAAAAACAAAAAAAAAACACTATTTGAAATAGAAATAACATGTATATCTGTTTCTTTTGATCAATTTAATGCATTCTTGCTGAATAAAAAAACAAAACAAAGGGGCACATCAGTGAGTGTAATTCTTACCCATAGCTTTCTGGCAGTGGAGAATGTGGAAATCATTATGCATGCATGCTGCTAGCAGCAGGTGCTCTTGACTGGGGTGCCACTTGAGTCTCCACACACCTCCACCCACTGCAGTCTCACTCAAGGGCTGCTTCATGTTCCTCCCATCCCAGAGCAACAAGTTCTCATCATAGCTGCAAGAGGAACAAAAACATGTACATTTGTTATATGATTAAATATTGTGTGGTCAAGTGAATTTGCCGTTGGCCAACTGTACTTTTGCGTCCATTCATTTTTCATTTTTTAACACAGAAATGAAATATGGAAAATGCATTTTTTTTCTGTAATGGTTCAAACACTGATGAATAGAATAAGCAGACAGTTTTTATTATTCAAAATTCATATTTCATAAAAAATCATAAAAATGATATAAAGCTTGTTTTTTTAATGTATATAAATGCTACATTTAATTTCTAGCTTTTTTAGCGTCTCTATACAGACGCCATAAGCGCCCTCTCGCGCTACTGATGTGACACATGACTATCTGAGCTGTATGATGTTTTTGACATAGAGTGAAAAACATTTAGCAAATTATGAAAAAATAATTTTTAATTTATCAGCAAATAACTCAGCACTACATCAAATTGGCTACATGCACATACATAAAGTTCAAACTCTAAGCTTTCAAATGATATACATTTTTAGTTGATCAAGGCAGTGGTTCGAAAAATATGATTAGTAATTTTTAGCAGAGGAGGGGGGCGTCCCGCCCATGGTACACTCCGTTTTAGAGGGACTACTTGGCACTCGTTGAAGAGGTGAAAATAATTACATTCATTAAATAGTGTTTTTAAGCTTTAAAATGATACCTATTTTGTGTTATTTCATTCAGTGGTTGCTTAGTAATTTGATTATGATTTTTTTTCGTGGGGGGTCTCGGGTTTAAAGGGTTAAGTTAGAATCCACTCAAAACACCACAGTTTTGTTCAGTGCTGCATGCTCGGGAGTCTCATAACAAACAAAGTGTAACATGATGTAAATAAGAGATTCATTGTGCAGTGTACAGCTTCATTGATTATAACGGAACTTTGTGAGATCACGATAAACTGAAACGAGCGACGCTTTTTGATTATAAGCGGAGTGCTCTTTGCGTGCTTTCTTGGTTACAATCCATTCGGAATAAGTTTTGTTTTTCATGATGCTAAGAGGACCAGTGACCGCTTACACGCTGCAAAGTTTCAGGAGTGACATCGGCATATAAATGCGGCATTTATATGTGGATGTCACTATCAATGCAATAATAGTGATAACCATAACAATAGACAAGGCAAAAATATGGCAAAATAGATGTAGGCTACATTAAGACTAGATCACCCTCACTATTTTCAGAAGTCTCAGTGATTTGATTCTGGAACCGGGCCTGCCTGTATCTGGAGAAGTAAGAGAAATTATAATTGTATATATTTATATATTATATTTATATATTTACCATATTAAAGCCTCCTGTGTATAGCGCTCTAACACGATGAACTGTACATGCTTTGAGCGACCATCTCTGATACGGTGACCCAGATAGCACACATAAATTATGACAACATTATACCCCATCATATAATTTCATGATGATAAAGGTCTGTTTTAAAATCAGATTTTAAAGTATTTGGTCTCTAATGTATTAGGTCTCTGCATTGTTTCAGAAACGGCTCTAGTTCTCAACTGAACGTCTGTGAAAAGCATTACTTCTAAATAATTTCGCCAAAGAAAACTTGTAAAATTGACATTGTTCTATATTAATTTGTGCATTTTGAAAATGTTAATTAAAAGGTGCAAAAAGTCATAAACAAAAATCAGAAAAAAAGTCAATATTTCACTTTTTGGGGCAGCATTTTGTTTGTACAATTTTGGTTTTCAACATAGCATTTAAAAATACAACAACCGTTCTTTTTTCATTTTTTTCATCATAGTTAAAAAAACGAATGGAATGAATGAATGAATGAATGAATGAATGGACGCAAAAGTACACGGACCCAACAGAAAGCTGCTTGGCTTGAAAGCAATGTCTCTGTGAAGAGTGCTTCATAAACCACTACACTATTGACAACCAGTGCTTGAAGTGGGCCGGTACGCACCGGTACGCAGAACCGGCACTTCTATATTTTAGCCTTTAGAGTACCTGCACTTTTTTGTGCGTAGCGGCACTTCTGACAAGGGAGTACCGGCACTTCTTTTTTTTCCACTTCAAGCACTGTTGACAATAGACAGTGGACCTTTTTTGCCCATGAAATTTCACAAATGTGACCAAATGATGATGCAAATCTTCCCACACAGTGAGGTAGACATGTGGGGGCGTGTTTAAACGAGGCG
>NW_015664998.1:217664-221160 GCF_001515625.1 Sinocyclocheilus rhinocerous | reverse complement strand
GGAGGGCGTGGACAAGTCTTAACTTTTATAAAGAATATCTCTTTGGGTTTGAGACTTTAGTCTTTGCAACTTTAGGGATCTTATCTATGCACTAACAGCTTGTAACCCTCCAAAGAGAAAGGAAAATTTGAAATTGCATCATATGACCCCTTTAATACAGCTGCTGAGGGAGTGACTGTAAATTTGACATCTCTCTTCTGACTCACATAATCAATTTCTCAACAGTGTTTCTTGTAGCTTTTGGAAAGTCATGGAAACGCAATCATGGATTTTTTTCTCGTTGGAGCAAACAGGAATGCAAAAAAGATATTAGAGATGGTCTCCCATGTACCCCATGGGTTTTTGACTGAGCAGCACTTACCTTCCTGTGGCTAGTATGTGCTCACGATGAGGATTACTGTGTATGCTGCATACTCCCATAGTGTGTCTGTGACAGGACAGCAGTATTTACTCACAATGACTGCATAAACACCATGAAACAGTCATATAAAACATAATGAAGTTAAGCAGTGACTTAATAAAGATTGTTGGTGGATAAAAAAAAACATAGCTACTGTCTGACCTCTTGCTGGTGAAGGAAGGGGAAGAGGGACCCATTCTCAGATCCCAGCCCTTAAGTTTGCAGTCATCACCACCTGGGACAGCAGATACACAAAAGTTAAGATGGTCAAATCAGAAACCATGGATGATGTTCGCATGATTTTCATCGATTACAGTTCTGCTTTTAACACCACATTACCAGACATACTGATCAGGAAGCTACTTCACCTGGGCCTTTCCACTAATATCTGTACATGGATTATGGACCTTCTCACAAATTGTCCACAATCTGTCAAGCACAGCTCCCATCTCTCCACCACTCTTACACTCAGCACTGGCTCCCCACAAGCCTACATGCTGAGCCCACTGCTGTACATGCACGACTGTATTCCTCTTCATGCCTCCAATTCTATAATCAAATTTGCGGATGACACTAGCCTAGTAGGACCAATTTCAGGAGATGACGAGTCCATCTACCGAGACGAGGTGCAGTGACTGACAGCATGGTGCTCTGAAAACAACCTGGTACTGAATACAAAAAACAAAACAAAGGAATTTATTCTAGATTTCAGGAAGTGCAGGGCTGACCCTCCTCCCATTTTCATAAATGGGGATTGTGTGGAAAGAGTACAAAGCTTTAAATTCCTGGGAACCCACATATCTGACAACCTCTCCTGGTCTGCCAACACCACAGCCACTGTGGTGAGAGCATCCTAACATATTGCCTCACAGTGTGGTATGCTGGCTGCTCTACAGCACTACAGAGGGTCATTGATACAGAGCAGAAGATTATCGGCTGCCCTCTTCCCTCACTCCAGGACACTGCGAACACCCGCTATCTTTCAAGAGCAAAACAGATTGTCACAGATTGTTTCCATCCCGGCCACTCTTTTTTGACCTCTTGCCCTCAGGAAGACGCTATAGGTCAATAAAAGTACAGACTTCCAGATTCATGAACAGTTCCTATCCCATACTTCTAATCAACACACATAATGTCTCTGCACACCTAGTTGTCATAGTTTATTTATTAGTGCATCTTTCACTCTATCTACCTACATCTGTCATTCTATTTATGCATTTGTGCAATATACAGTACAGTATCAGTGCAATTCTATTTATTGATTGTGTGTATGTAATTATGTTAGTGTGTGTAGTATGTTGTGTTATGCATTCGAAATTGAGTTGTATTGTAAATGCAATGACAATAAAGGCTTCTTATCTCTTATCTAAAAAAAAAATACATTTACATGAAAAGATAAATCAATACAGTGTTATTTTAGTATTGTTTATATGCTATTATAGTATTAATTAATAGGTTGCATTATTTTATATTTTTACATTTTTATTTGAATTAGTTTAGTAATTTTTATGAGCTTGTCATTTTTATTCTTTTTTAAATATTTCTATTTAGCTTTATTTTTTATCTTTCAGTTTATTTTAGTTAGCTGCCAAGGACACTTTTTTTAAATTAACGTTTTTCATCTAATATTTATATTTTATTTTATTTCAGCTTTATTTCAAAGAACCAAAATTATTTAGTAGTGTTTAAATTAATAACACCGAATCAATGACCATACATGCAACAGCTCCACAAACGGTTCCTTTAGCTTGCTCTTTTCCCTCATACCTGAATAAACAATCTGTGTATCCCAGTAACTAAATGCTGAGATCCAGGCTTCAAAGTCATGAGCTTTCCATTGACACACAGCGGTTAAACTGGCTTCCCCCAGAGACAGCGCTGTGAGAGAGCCGCTCGAGTCACTGCACACCACACGCACATCACTGCTGCAAAAACACAACAGTAACCATTACATACAGAGACAATGCAATGCCAAATCATCAATCCATCAATGACAAGCGCACCTTACCTCTCACCTCTCCCTGTGGACCAGTCTAAAGACAAGGCCAGTCTGTCAGGACCCAACTCTGTGCTCAACTCACACTCCAGAACGCAGGTGCCCTGCTACTGGAGACACAGTCCAGACAGGCAGAAGACACTTAATGAAGTACAAATACAGCAGTAAAACATCTTAACACAGTGTCCAGTGCCTACAGTGTTTAAAGCAGTGGTTCTCAACAAGAGTACCTCAGCAAACCTCCAAATTATATACAGTATTATTAATATATTTAAAGGGATAGTTCACCCAAAAATGATAATTCTGCCATCATTTACTCACTCTCAGGTTGTTCCAAACCTGTATTTGTTTCTTTCTTCTGTTGAACATAAAAGAAGATATTTTAAAGAATGTGGGTAACCAAACAGCTGTTGTTCCCCATTGATTTCCATAATATGAAAAAAAAAAATACTATAGAAGTCAATGGGGACCAGAAACTGCTTGGATAACAATATATTTAAAATATTTTCTTTTTGTGTTCAGCAAAAGAAAGAAATTCATACAGGTTTGGAACAACTTTGAGGGTGAGTAAATGATGACAGAATTTTTGTTTTTGGGTGAAATATTCCTTTAAAATAATAATTGATATAATGCAATGTAAATAATATAATTACTATTTTAATTATTAATCATTTAAATATTATTATATTATATTATTATATATTAATTTTAATTATCTAGCTTAATTAAAAATGCTTTTAAAAAACTGAAATAATATTTCCTTTTTTTTCCCTTAACTTTTTTAAATATTGCTTGATATTTATTAAAAGAGTTAGGTTATACATTCAGGAGTTCAGGTTATACATTTTCAACATAATTCCAGTGGCATTCTTTAATTATTATAAGCTGTCAATAGAGATAACTTTTATTACATCTAGAACAGTCCTTGAATGTGCAATTCCTCATGCAGCATGAGAGTGATTTGTCACCTGAGATTCCATAAGCTTGTACAACTGAATTTCTCCACTTGCAGTGGCCATACCCAACAACGGGCGCTCTGATATCGGCACGTGACACCTGAGGAATTAAAAAAAAAAAAAAAGCTTAAAACGGAAACACCC
>NW_015664998.1:206531-217621 GCF_001515625.1 Sinocyclocheilus rhinocerous | reverse complement strand
AAAAAAAAGCTTAAAACAAATGGAAACACTCAGAATTCACGTGTATTGGACAGGTCTGTTACATAAAGCATTTGACCCAGCATCCACACCAGTGTTGCCAGACGTACGATAATTATCGTAGTTGTACGATAATTTTGACCTCTGTACGATGTACGATCAATAATTTTAAAAATCTCATAATAATGATAATTTCAGAATTTTGTGACTCTTCAAATGATGGTAGTTGTAATCATAGAGTTTCTATACTCATCCACGAAATCGGCTCATTACAGACACTATAAATGCGCTCGTGCACACCTCAGAGTGTGTTAAGAATTCAGGAGGGTACCCTGCTTGTAAACCAACGAGCTTGCGGTCCATGACGGCAAGAACCCCCTCAACATCTGGCAACACGCAGGCTTCCGATGACAGAGACTCACAGGTGTAGTTATTTATCTCGTTTTTTATCTATTGTGGTAATTTGCAG
This sequence comes from Sinocyclocheilus rhinocerous, assembly GCF_001515625.1. Taxonomy (NCBI): domain Eukaryota; kingdom Metazoa; phylum Chordata; class Actinopteri; order Cypriniformes; family Cyprinidae; genus Sinocyclocheilus; species Sinocyclocheilus rhinocerous. Next base: position 217,155 of record NW_015664998.1, on the reverse strand, counting down.
GTTGTGTCAAAAAGTTGTTGGTCTAGATAAATAGCTGTATTCTGTACGTTTGACTCATGTACGATAATTTTCTTCCAAATACGATAATTTTGAGCTTCTGGTACGATACTTGGACATTTCCAATCTGGCAACACTGAATCCACACCATTACTGGCCATCTGTCAAGGGTGTTTCCCTGCCTCAGCCTACATAGGACAAGCGGTCTGGAAAATGGATGAATGCCATCACATACAATACAATAAAAAATACACATAATATATACACAGCACAATACAGTACAGTAAACATACGGAGTGTGTAATGTTGTAGGTGAAAAGTGAATTGTAGTGAGCAGAATGAACAGTGAGATTGACTTTACCATTTGAGATCGAGTACAGCAGGAGTGTCTATCCGCTGAGTCTCCGTCAGTGGAGGGATGAACGATGGTTGCGGATTACAGTCAAACAGATAAAGTCGACCGATTCTGCTCGGGGCAGTTGAGTCTTCTGCGGTTTGCTGCAAACAGAATACAGCGTTTCAATTTAGAATTGACCAGTTGATACCACACAATACCATAAACTAAAGCCGAAAAATATTTTGCGTTACCTTATCATCGCCTTTTTGAAGTTGGTAAGTCCCACATGCCAGAACGTGAGACCACTGTGGTAATGGACACCACTCCACGGTATCAGCGCTTAACTCCGTGTCAAACACTTGCAGGGTTCGGGTTCGAGACTGCCAACCCATTTAAGCGGCTCGGCATAACATGAAGCAAGTTAGAATGGATAATCACAGTAACTGACGAAGAAATAACTGTACGTGTACTGTCAGTCTGTGACCCCTACATGCATGCAGCACTAGACCAGCTGTCATTGCATATTTTATTAAAATTTTTTAATTGATATAATTTTTATTTTAAATGAATGGTATATATTATAACTTAGTGTCAAATATGAGTTTCCAGATTATAAACATTTTCGTGAAACTGCGCCTTTTATCGTTTTTACGAGGTAAACAGGACGTGAATGGCACAACAACTTCCGGGTGGCTGAAGTCTGACAGCCTGAGAGCGTTTAAATCGCGCCCTTGTTGTTTATGATGAGCAGTTCCTGACTGAGAAGCATGCAGTTTTCAATTTCTATGTAATTTTACGTTAAATCAGAATGGAACAAAACAACTCCGAGTCCAAATCTGTCCTTTGCACATTGCTGGATAAAAACGATCAGTCCAAATATGTGTTTTTTACGCAAAAGCGATCAGCAGGAGACATAAGTATTGGGTGAGTTGACACGAAATGTCAAGCAGTGACATTATATATTTTTTTGTCAACAGTAACAACACTAAATTACAAACTCTTCAGTTGACTACAACATTTGTCATAATAATAAATAATATTATAAATTGTATATTATTTATAGTTGTATATATCATGATGTCCTATATCCTGTAGATTTACCAATGGTGAAGATGTTTGGAAAACATATCTTTCAGAGGAGAATCTGTCTCAGCTTGTAAGGAGTTTTTTTTTTTTTTTTTTTGATGGAGTCTTTCTATATGACAGATATTCCTCTTTTATAACAATAATACAATGCTTTTATTTCTTTATAGTTTAAGACATTTTCATTAAAATCCACAGAGGATTATACCTTCAAACTCAAGTGAGTTGCAACTTGAGCAATTAATAAATCAATAATCTGATTTCTTGGTTGACAAGATCTTGTGTCCTCTCTGAGAACCGTCTCTTGTGTATGTGGACAGATGTTCGTGCAAAGCTGGCAGAGCATTTGTGAAGCTGCAGGAGGACAGTGCTGTGCTGCATTTAGGAGCGGAGCCCACAGACCTCAGTCTGTCGCTGCCAAAACTCACTGACTCCGAGGGAAAGACAGAAGTCAAGGATCTGCTTTTTAAAATGGCAGACAGCCTGCAACAGCTAGAAAGTCAAGGCAAGCAACGAGGTTTTCAATTATTATACTCGCTAATTTTCAAAATAATAAAACCCTGCTTTGCTAAATGTTCACTGTTTTATCATTTTTAGGTTCTACATACTCATTTAGTCCAGTCAAGAGCCCTCAGAAGAGGAGTGCTGGTAAGTTAAGGCAGCACCTTTTAAGCTTGATAGTTGTCAAATGGATTTAAATCACTGGTTGAAACATCCAGGGGGCAATTATTTTGTTATATTAACAATCTTAATTAAAATGCTAAAAACCCCTGACATTATATTTTTGAGGGCTTTTTTCTAAAGTTTATTTTATTACAGCAGAAGTACCAGCTGTATACTGTATATCAGCTTTATATCAGAATTACTTCTAATCTAATTGTCTACGCTCATTTAAAATTAGTGATGACATGTTTTTGTTTTAGAATTTGAACCTAGGAAACAGCATAAGGGTCCAGTAGTAGCAGTTAGAAAACGTCTTCCTGGGGATTCTCTCATCAACCCAGGAACAAAAAGGTGAATATTTTAATAATAAATAAACAAAAATCTGCCTACACCTTACAGAGGGTATTCTGCTTACTGACCATTTCTGTTTATTTTACAGAAAGAAACCTGCAACAGGTGTGGCCTTTGACGATGAATGATGTCAACACAACCACTGAATTTCATAAAAAACATGAATTGTACCTTTTTAACCAACTCAACACTATCTGTTTTTAAAATGTATCTCGCATACAAATCACAATATGAGCTGTTTTATGTCATCATGTATCCATTTTATCATCATGGTTTTATTTAATAACATTGCTAAATGATTTCTTTATATTTTGTCCCTTTGGATTGTGTTGCTAATAAAAATGGTATTTTTAAATAATTGTGTTCACTGAAAATGTTATTTTAATCAGTAGGCTCAAATAATAATAATAATAATAAAAACAGTCAGAAAATCAATTGAACAATTTATTGATTTAATTATTCTCTTTTCTCCCTGTTAATATTAAAAACATCAGTTCAACCCCAGTTAGCACAAGATTATGGAAACAATAAAAGTAATTGAAAACAAGCTGAAAATGTCCAGTCAATCTTCTTACAAGGGAATCCACCTGAACATAGGTATTACTGGATGAAAAAAAAACATTCATAAATATTGAATCATATTCACATGTACTGAAGTTACATTCCAAAGCACTGACTAGAAAGATAAAACTAAATCACCCCCTTAACCATAATGCTATTTTATATGATACAGAACCACTCTCATGTTTGCTGGTGTCTTAAATCACTGCACTGTAAATTTCCAAAGTGAAAAGCAGCTTGCACTGATCTTTAGTTAGGCTGTTGAGGTTCTCCGTTAGCAGGAAATATATTCGGGAGTGGCCCAGTCGCCTTAATAATCAAAGTGAGACTTTTGATCATTATGTAAATAAGTATTCATTAGGTCAGTTTTCACATAGCTGGTCACAATTCATTTACACATGTCAAAAACTATGCTTCATTTCCCTTTGGTCATCATACATGAAAATGCCCCGAGGGCCTCCTTATCGGTCTTTGCTTTCCTCTCTTTGAGCTCAAAAATATCAATCATATTCTTTTACGCAGCAATGTCAGAAAAATAAGACCATTATAGCACTAAGTGCCGAAGCACGGTTAGACTGTCATTGAGCGATAGGACCTAACCATCATGTACATCACTGACATGAAGGAGAAGCATCATTTCATTTCAAACAAACAACATAATTGACTAATTTCAGGTCAAAAAACTAAACATTTACACTCGTATTACATTACAGTGCAAACGACAAAGTCAAAACCTCCTGCTATTCAATAAACATTTCAAGGGTTCTCATAAATACAATAATCAAGAGCAATGACCTGATTTCTGTCCGTCTGTAATTACAGTGACTCAAAGTTCACCTTTGGCTTCACAGTGATAGCACGACAATTATTATGAATATTTCTACTGACATCTGGTGTGGGAGTTCTTTCAACTGGCATCTGGTATTATGCAGCTTTTAACCATTAGCAATAATGCAACATAAATTTTCCACCGAGACAGACACCGATATCAATTACAATTAATTTCAGAATTCATTCATCAAAGAAAAAAAGTGAGAAAGCCCTGGTTCAGGAGACAAAAGTCAGCACTTATGCTGTTTACATTCAATTACAAGAACATAAACATCTCCGTAGCAGGGCTGGTTCAGTCCGGTTCCACTAAAGGCCTTTGAATCGGTCGCAAGCCATTCACTATTGAATGTCCTATTTAAAAACTTCAATGGTGCACAGGTACATTTGCATTCTTCAACAAGAACAACAGGTCTGTTCAAAACACGTAAGCATAGTAAAATTTCTTCAACCCACAACACAACAGGCTTGTCTTTTATAGCATGCTCTCAATGCAGGTACAAATAAACAAAGTAGGTCCGAGTAAAGAAAAAAAGATTGGCTTCAACTCAACATGAGGATAAACAGTCGTAAAAAGAAGAAGTTGCAAAGGCTGAACCCATACGAGTCCTATTCCTTGAGGGATGATTACGTTACGACAGCAACACTACAATTAAAACGATTCAACATGTGATCAGTTTAAAGATAGTATGACCATATTTAAATTTCGAGCGATACCAAAATAAACCACACGGCCGGGTTGTATCTAAGAAATACATTCTCTTTAATTCCCATCCAGCAGGCTTGAATATAAAGTACAGTAATACATGATTCCATAAACCATCATCTCCGAAACACAGGAGGGGAGGCCGTGGTCGGAGTACCTCTCTGGCCCGATCAAGTTCAGGCACCGACTGTGTCCGCATCTCTGTTTAGAGTTCCCAGAAGAGCCGTTCTCTCCCTCCGCTACTGAAGTGCAAATGGAAACAAGAACAATCCACACGCTGGGCCAGAGAGACGGATCCTCTCCAGCTAGAAAAAACACACAAATGTCTTTCACCATACAGACACGGGTCTGAACTTGAGGCTTGTTTTTTAACATCTCTCCGTCTGTGAGATGTCTCAGCACAGAGTGTCTGTATTAAAAGACAACTGCACCTGTGAGAAAGCAAAATGAAAATGATTAGAGAAAATATTTTAAATAATGTAGTTTAATAGTCTTGTAATAATTGCTGTTCCTTTGAACTTCTTATTCATCAAAGAATCCTGAAAAAAATGTATCACCGTTTCCACAAAAATATTAAACCGTTTCAACCGTGATAATAGAAAATATTTCTTTAGCACCAAATAATTATAATTAGAATGATTTGTTAAGGATGTTGGGAAATTGAAAACGGGAGTAATGGCAGCTGAAAATTCAGCTTTGCCATCATAGAAATAAATTACATTTTAAAATATAATAAAATAGAAAACAGTTGTTTTAAATTGTAATAATATTTCATAATATTACTGATTTACTGTTATATATTTATTTTTGATCAAATAAAATAAGCCTTAGTGAGGACAAGAAACTCCTTTCAAAAACATTTTAAAAATCTCTAAACCTTTGAACTGTAGTATATATTTTTAAATGTTTAATAGTACTATCTTGCCCCATTTTTGTCTTCCATTGTTTTGCAAAAGTTAATGTTAACTTAAATTCTAATCCCTTTTTTATTCACTTTACTTTTTTTTGACATTCCAACGGCCACAGCCTGATTCTAAATCCATAAGAACCTCACTTGATCTTTTTTTTAATAGAATAAAGCTTTCTAATAACAAATGTCTTTATAAATCACAACCCAAGTGGGCTGGTATTAAGAGTAAGACTGTGCCAAGCTGATTTAATTGAATTATCTCATCAACTGAAATGTAGTTTTTATGTGCCTGTGTCCCAAGTCTTACCCTCTCTTCCTCAAAGCTGATCAGTCCTTCATCATCATCATCACTCTCAAGTTCTTCTGGCTCTTCACTTACGAGGGCGTTGAGTTCTGTGTTAGTGGGACGAGGCCCGAGGATGCTGAGCAGCCGCTGCAGTGGTGACTGACCAGCACTAGACGGGGAACTTTCTTGCTGTTCTAAATTATCACTTTGCTTTTTTGCAAAGTTGACAAAGACCTAAGAAAAGAACAGACAAAAAGAAATGACTACTTTTCCTTGTTACAGTATGTCATTTAGGATTCATATTTCATACATTTTGTTAATCTTTTGACCAACTGAATCATTAAACAGAATTTCAACCAAGTAAACTAATGCCTATTCACTTTCAATAATGACATTTTTCTTTCGCTATTACATTTCTCAAGTCACTGACGTATACTTACGTTGTCCAAAGTTGTCTGGCTGACAGAATAATCTTCGATGCTCAGCACCTCCACCACCTGCTCCATTTTGCTGAAGACCTGAGCCAGAGAGATGTTCTCTGACTTCAGCTGGTACTGAATCTTTGTGTGGTGCCGCTCCTTATGTGAAAGAATATGCAGAAGTTTACAATTTTTTACTGCAAGTGAAGCAAGCTCAAAATATACTCAACATGTACACTTAGTTTTGTCAGCACTGCACAAAAACACCTTGCGAGAGCTTCTTCGTCTTATATTCAAATAGAAAGCAGTTATTTTAAATAGTAAAAATATTTCACAACATTACTGCTTTTGCTGTACTTTGGATCAAATAAATGCAGGCTTGGTGAACAGAAGAGACTTCTTTATAAAACATTAAAAATCTTACTGTAAAAAAACTGTTGACTGGTAGGTTGTATAGATTACAGAAACGTTATATTGTAATGTTTTATATATATATACATATATTTTTTAATTTATTTTTTTTATATATATATATAACATTTCTGTCCCCCTCACTTCTGAAATGATGGCTACGCCCCTGCTACGGCCATCTGTTTTGGAGAAAGTTGAGCTGATGCACAGCAAATATGAAATATCTACATTTCCAGTCAAACTCTTGTCCTTAAACTTACCTTTAGGATGGCTTCTGGAAAATTCCTGTTGAAAAACCGTATCACTTCCTTGATGCTAGCCGTGGTCTTAGTTCGTACTGTTATCATGTATCCATCCCCAAATCTGAAAAAAATATATAAAAGAACAAACAGTGAGTCGACATTTTAAAAGAACACTGCACTCCTGCGTCGCACATTTTAGTGGCTGAGACTTTTCAAACCTGTTTTTGAGATGCTGGATGCTACCCAGACACTTGAACCTGCCGTTAACCATGATGCCCAGTCTCGTACACAAGGCTTCACACTCCTCCATACTGCAAACAAATACATTAATATATTAGTGCTATTAAAAGTAAACAGAAAACAGTAAATACGATTTATATAGTTACCACACCTGTGTGATGTCAACACCACAGAGCGTCCGGTCTGGATGATGTCAAGAATCAGATTCCATAAGAAACGACGAGCCTTTGGGTCCATACCTGTGGTGGGTTCATCCTATAACGACAAACAGCAGACAAGGTCACGTTCAGACCTTTTAACAGTAAAAAAATGCAAAAGATGTCCAAACACGTATTTTTGTCTTGTTTTAAGGATGTTTTGATATTCCATACTGGAAAACATATTCAATTTACTTGAAAAAGTTTTATTAACAATCTTTTGTGTTTAGAAAGTATACCTTTAATTTCATTTTTCTTACCCCGCTGGCAAATAGCTTTTTTCCTGTTTTAAAAATAAATCCAACATACTTTTGAGATGTTTATGCTTTTAAAATAGTGTAAGAAAAATCAAGTCAAAATACTGATTAAAAATGATTTTTTTTGCAGCAGTGAGTGTGGAACAGGATAAAAGAAAAGTGTGACAGGCAGATCTAACCAGAAAGATGAGTGAGGGGTATCCAATCAGAGCAATAGCTGTCGAGAGTTTGCGTTTGTTGCCTCCACTGTAGGTGCCAGCAGGTTTGTCAGCATACTTGGACAACTCCAACTTCTCCAGAGCCCATCGGACCACCTTCAGGACACAAAGAGTGAGTGCATTAGAGAGCGAGACATAAAAAGGTGATATTTCATTTTTAACAGCAAGAGCAATGAATTTCAAACTGCAGTTGACAATTATAGATCGCCAAGTGCTCTTGCACTTTTTAAAACTGATTTCAAGAGAGCTTTCAGGAGCTCTTATCCACACTTGACTATCACTGATAAGTGCATGACAACCTTTTACAGAATGCCGTGTGACTACACAGACCGTGCGTTTCTGTGTGCTCACCCGTTCCTCATCTTTCCAGGGGATGCCGCGGATGCGTGTGTACAGCTCCAGATGTTCTCGAGCAGTCAGGTCATCAAACAGAGCGTCAAACTGAGGGCAGTAACCGATGCTCTGCTGCAAGCATAAAAGCTCCCGCAAGATACTGCAGGACAATGAGAGACTCATACTGACCAAGCCATTCACATTAGCAGTATATACGCAAAATAAAGAACAAAAATAAGTTTTAACATGTGAATAAGAGTTTTATGCGTAATAAATTACCAATAGGGTAAAAACAATCAGCTTAATTCAAAACATTCTATATTCTGTCGAAAAATTCGACAAAAATTCCTTGTATTTTTAACACTGAAAAATAATCAGTAGTGTTGTTAGCATAGCAACATACAACATAGCAAAATTTCCTAAATAAAACAAAATAGCATAAGATAGTGCTTATTTATTAACATTTGTTGGAGGTTTATGCTTTAAGAATTACAAATAGGGTAAAAACAAATATATTTCAAGATTTACTCCACATTCTGCCAAAATACTTAGTATTTTCAGCAATGAAAATGAATGAAGAGTCGTTAACAAAGCAACATGCTAACATCAAATCTTCCTTACAAAACGTCAATTAAAAATAATCTACTTGAGAAATAAAATTGTATAAGATGAGACTTGTCTAAATTAAGTTTATTTTTCTTATTCCTTGGCAAAATGTTTTTGTCTTGTTTTAATATATAAACAAATTATTGGTTTATGCTTAAAATATAAAATAAAATAAAAATAAATAAATAAAAAATTAATTTGAAATATATTCTATATTCTGGCCAAAAAATAGAGAATGGTGAAGTAGGATTTAGAAATCTGTTAACAAATCAAAGGCGGTCTGAATGTAGCACCTGTGTCCCTGAATAAAGGCCTCTCCCCCTGTTGTGCTCTCATCTCCTGTCAGCATTTTGAAGGTGGTGGTCTTTCCTGCCCCGTTCACTCCCAGCAGCCCGAAGCATTCCCCAGGACGGACCCCCAGACACAAACGGTCCACCGCCAGGATCCGGCCCATCTTGCGAGACTTGTACACCTGTGAGGAAACACAAGCTCTGAGGATCTTTTGAGGACAGAACGATGTGTTCAGGTCAGACAGACAGGGTTAAGGGAAAGTTTTAAAGGGGTCATATGACGTTGCTAAAAAATAACATTATTTTGTGTATTTGGTGTAATGAAATGTGTTTATGCGGTTTAAGGTTTTTCCACATACTGTACATTATTGTTTCTCCTCTATGCCCCGCCTTTCTGAAACACATTGATTTTTACAGAACTTTTCGGTCTGTGCTGTGATTGGCCAGCTATCCAGTGCGTTGTGATTGGCCGAATACCTCAAGCGTGTGACGGAAATGTTACGCCCCTTACCCTACTGTGATGCCGTGTCCCGGCCCGACGAGACAAAACCAATAAAACCCATTACAAACGAGGCATTTTTTGCATCCAGTGGGGACATAATTACGGATTATAATGACTTATACTGTCTTTTACGCGTTGCGTTGCATTGCGCCGCGTAAACATAAAACCATGTCTGCATTTGTGATCGGAGAAACAACAAACAAGCGCTACTCTACACTGCTCAAAACTCGCGTTTGAATCGTCAGTGGCAAATTCTTTAAATATAAAAAACGTACTTACAATCTGTGAGTCAGAACAGCCGGCATTGTAGTCTACTCTCCCAGGATCAGGAAACAGTCCTCCATAAAATGCGCTGGACACATCTGAATATTTAGGTTGAACTGTTCTGGAACAGTGTTGTAAATACAACTTAACCACTGATTTCTAGTCGTGTCCTCGTTTGGAAGGCCAAACAAAGTAGTTTCACACGGCGGGCTAGACCCCGGGCTGGACTCCGCTTCGTCCACGGTGAAAGCCGATCCAGCAATCCACAGCGCGAAGTTGATGTATTTCCTCAGCGACCAGCACGGATCAGCTCTAGACATGACGAAGCGGATATCGTCCTCTTTTGGAAGGCCAAACAAAGTAGTTTCGCTTTCACAAAGAATCACACAGTGCCTTCACGACATGGCGGCAGCAACAACAATACTACAGCGAGAATAAAAGTTACGCCTTCTTTCTTTGCGTGAACATTTGGGCGGCGTTATGCAAATCTTCCCACATCGTGACGTAGACATGTGGGGGCGTGTTAGAACGAGCCGTTTTAGGTAGGCGTGGTTGACTCTTAACTTTTATAAAGAATATCTCTTTGGATTTGAGACTTTAGTCTTTGCAACTTTACAGATCTTCTTTATGCACCAAGAGCTTGTAACACTACAAAGAGAAATGAAAAATTGAAATAGTATCATATGACCCCTTTAACAAGGGCTGCACGGTGGGTCAGTGTGTAGCACTGTTGCATCACAGCATCCCCGGTTTGAGTCCTGGAACCATTAATTAGCATATTCTCCCCATATACAGTAGTCAACATTTGAAGTGGATCAAAAAAGTTCATCAAAGTTGTCCTAAGACAAGAACGCATTTTGGTTTTAGGACAACTTTGATGAAAGGTTTTGATCCCCTTCAGTATATATATATATATATATATA
>NW_015664998.1:186818-201438 GCF_001515625.1 Sinocyclocheilus rhinocerous | reverse complement strand
CATGTCTGCATTTGTGATCGGAGAAATGACAAACTACAAACGCTACTCTACACTGCTCAAAACTCTCGTTTGAATCGTCAGTGGCAAATTCTTTATATATAAAAAACTTACAGTCTGAGAGTCAAGAACACCGGCATTGTAGGCTACTCTCCCAGGATCAGGAAACAGTTCTCGTCCTCCATAAAATGCGTTGCACACACACGAATAGTTGGGTTGAACTGTTCTGGAACAGTGTTGTAAATACAACTTAACCACTGATTTCTAGTTATGTCCTCTTTTGGAAGTCCAAACAAAGTAGTTTCGCTTTCACAACAAAACACACAGCGTCTCCAAACTTGAAATCGCATCATATGACCCCTTTAAAATGTCATGGAGTGTCTGACCTTGGTTAGGTTGTCGATCTTCAGCATGTCATTGTCAGCATCTCCCCTCAGCACTCTGCGTCTCTCACAGGCCACATCAACATCATCATCCTCAACTGGCTGACTGTTGACAGGCATTCTCCTTCAACGAGATGAAAACGGTGACCTTTAGAACACTTTCATTTTAATCTGTCACACACATACTGTATACAAAATCACACTCACTGGGCTTTCCTGAGGAAGTTGTACTGGCATAGAATTGTAATGAGAAAGCCAACAAAACCCTCAATGGTCATTGCCACCAGTCCCCGTGTCACAATGTCCCATTCAAATGGAGACTTCACCTTATCAAACTGGCCTGCAGGGAAGAAAAGGCATTTAACCATCTGAAAAGAGCAAAGAACAGTCATCAACAGTGCCCTGAGATGCAGAACGCATAAACACACCTATCTTGGCGTAATACTCATTGATATACTCATTATAGGCCATCTCCATCAATCCATGACCCAGGTTATAGTTGGGAAAGATGAGAAAACAGGACTTCAGATAGCTGTTTACCAACTTCAGATCCTGTGAGGTAAAAAAAAATCAAAATCAAAAGTATATTAGTGATAAAATGTTATATTGTTAAATTATTTTAATAATTGGATACAGTCGAAAAGATCAAGAACACTTGAGGTGGGACAGGCCACCATTTAAATCATTTATTTAATAGAGCATGACATCAAAATAATACATCAAAAATACATTTGCAAATAAATGTACAGTATATTTGTAGCTCCCCAATATATATATATATATATATATATATATATATATTAGGTAAATTAGTTACCTATTTAAACACCAAAAAAACTCCCTATTTATACACATGCCATGCCATCAGTGATAAAAATTTCTCTGTCTGACCTACCTTGTCACGCTCGAACAGCTGTAGGAGGAAAGTGGCCACCGTGGCTGTTATGCCAATGAAGAGATTGATGACTATGAGGAAAACATAAGCTGTGCTGGGCACCTCAAACCAGAAAGATGCTGGATACATAATGGGGGTTATAGACCAGCTAGAAAGAGAGAGCGAATTGTCACATTTAATGTGAATAAAACCGATTAAAAAAAAAACCTGTATTTACTGTCACACTGTCTGATTGAGTCTTCATACAGAAAGAGCTTACCCATAAAGGAGGAAGAGAGAGAGCACTGCTGGGAAATTTGTAGGTGATGTGTACGCAGGAAGGTCAAATACAAACAAAATTAGGACACAGCACGTTGCTGGAACCAGGTAGTTCAGCTAACGAAGAAAGGACAAAAGAAAACCATTTTAGCCCTCAGGACTGTTCTTGTTTGTGAATAAGCCCCAAATCCCACATAGTCTCTCCTTCATCTTACCATGTCCCATATGTAGTTTGCTAGCCAGTACGTGACAGGGTCACATCCACTGACAAACTGCAGGTGTTTGGCTTTGGTGGATTTTTCTGCTACCAGGAAGACCACGAAGCTTGCTGGCACAAAGGACATGGCTACAATGATGAAGATGGCAATAACCACATCAGTGCCCTGGAGCCTAGAAGAAGATGAAGAGCGGATATGAAATCAGAAATAAGCAATGAGTGTTCGAGGGTTGGAACAGGAAGAAGAGAGGAGAGTAGGATTTACAGATAATCCAAAGAAAGACTGGCACTGGTTCTGTTCATTGGATGATTGGTCACTGTGATGCCTGTGAACACAAACAGAATATTTAGTGCAATTAAACAATCTTCATGAAAGAAAACAACAGAATGACTTGTGAAATGTGCACAATTATAGAGAAACAACATAGTCAATCAAAGTTTTCAGTCAATGTTTCCTAGATAGTTACCTGCAGCTAATTCAGACTCACCATATGCAGCAGGGTTTCCTTTACTACTGGGCAGATTGGCTCTGAGGATGGCATTGTTCAGGACATTTAGGTAAGTGGGCATACTATGATACCCTTTGTTATTGTAAAGCACCTGTAGAGGAAGACAAAAACATTAAACTTATGATGAAATATTAGCTCAAAATATATATCAGCTATAAAGAGTAAGGATGCTCTGACTTGCCTGTGAGGATCGCCTCACTGCTATTTTGCGCACCATGGGTGGAGTTTTTCTCCCAAAGGATGCTGGGACAGATTTCTGAATGTTTCCTACAGTAAAGCCTCCATATCTACAGGATATGAGAAAAATCATTAAGTTTTTGAGTTCTTGTAAAAAAAAAAAAAAAAAGTTCTTGCCTCCATCCAATTAACAACCAATGGATTGAAACAAGATCACCGTAGATTCTTTTTCGATAATCAGTTTAACTCGGACGTATTTCACAATACGGAAGAAAAGACCTGTCTCTACTTCTGTTACGAAGCGATTTTAAAGGACTCATATTCTGAATATCATATACATATACTTATAAACTCCTATATAATTAATTTGTATGTTCAAAACCCAAAACGTCCAGTCAGTCCAACAAGTCCATTAATCAAAATTGCACTGCACAAACAGTTCTGAAATCATTTGTTCGTGGTGATGTGGTGATGAATACACTAGCACATTTACAAATGGGCAATGATATTGTACCATATTACAAAATATTCAGTATTCAGCAACTTGGTCTGAATAAGACGAAGAGTTTAAGAATAAGAGTTTTATGCTTAATAAATTACCAATAGGGTAAAAACAATCAGCTTAATTCAAAACATATTCTATATTCTGTCGAAAAATACCTTGTATTTTTAACACTGAAAAATAATCAGTAGTGTTATTAGCATAGCAACATATAACATAGCAAAATTTCCTAAATAAAACAAAATAGCATAAGATAGTACTTATTTATTAACATTTGTTGGAGGTTTATGCTTTAAGAATTACAAATAGGGTAAAAACAATAAACATATTTCAAGATATACTCTACATTCTGCCAAAAATACTTAGTATTTTCAGCAATGAAATTTAATCAATAGAGTCGTTAACATAGCAACATGCTAATATATATTGTATAATATTCATATATGATATAATATTATATATTAATATATAATATTCAGTATTCAACAACTTGGTCTGCTCCATCACTTTGCTGGCATTGCAAAGACGCTCATTAAAAAACTTTATTGAACCTGGCAGCAAACCCACAAATTCAGAGTAAGCATTTCACATGCAATACTTTTTTATATAAAATCTTAAAGGTACAGTAGAAAAAAAACAGCCATCTTGGCTGCTATGTTACTACTAGGAAATTAATTAGGAAATGAATTAAATCAATTAGTAAATTCACTAAAATATGATATCACCCCTTTTGACAGCCTTTCAGAAGATTACCTGTGTAATCTGAGACGATCAGAGGTGTACAGGAGATATTCTGACACATTGCGACCTGTGATGTCCACCAAGATGTCTCCGGTTACTACCTTCATGAGGGGCGGTCGGCCCCCGACTCCACTGGGGCAGGAGAAGCCTGTGCCCTGCATGGAGCAGATACAGCGTACCGGCTCCCGGATGCTCAAGGGCAGAGTCGGGGGAGACGTTGCCATCTCTGTGGGAGCACAGCAAGGTGAGAGGAGCAATAACAAATGAGTGGAAGAATCCATATTGCACAGCTTAATGGAAAAAGACAGAGTCGGCACCCAGGATGTTTTAGAATAATCTACATTATGCAAGGAAATGCATTTTTTACTTTTAGCAATAGTCAGCAGGAGTTATTTTCAGTCTTTCCTAATATCATATCCAAAGGTGCATAACTTTCAGTATCAATCACTATTTTTATTTCTTTTATATCTCTTGGCTGCCAGTCAGTGTTATTTTTTGTTGTAGTCATAGTTTTTTGTCTTCTGATGAAAATGTGTATTAAATTTAGTTTTATCATGTTATATTTATTTAAGTTTACTCAGTTACTAGAATGACATCTAATTTTAGTCCAGAAAAATTATAATATATTTGATTTAAAAATTGCTAAATTAAACCAAATATTAATTTTTATATATTAAAGGGGTCATGATGCTATTTTAAAGATCATTATTTTGTGTATTTGGTGTAACAGAATATGTTGACATGCTTTATTTGAAAAATAATGTGTTTTTTGAACATTACTGTACATTATTGTAGGTCCTCTATGCCCCGCCTCTCTCAAACCCCAAATTGTCATGCACCAAGAGCTTGTAACACTCCAAAGAGAAAGGAAAACTTGAAATCGCATCATATGACCCCTTTAATTATAGTGTTAGGTATTTATATTGTTCTTACACTGCTGTAAAAAAAAAACTCTGTTCCCACAAAAATATACAGCATTACAAATATTTTCAACATTTCTTAAGCACCAATTCAACATATTCGAATGATTTCTGAAGGATCATGTGACACTGAAGACTGCTTAAAATTCAGCTTTGCCATCACAGAAATAAATTATATTTTAAAATTTATTAAAATAAAAAAACTGTTATTATTTTAAATTGTGAATTTAAAGTGAAAGTGCAGGAGTATCTACATTTGATCAGTTTTGTGCTGAGCTTTGCTGAAACAAAACCAAGCACATTTAACCATACACCAGTCTGTAAACTCTGACCTCGGACAGTAGTGGGAGGAGCAGCAGTGTAGTTCCAAAGGCCATCTTCAAAATGTGCATCTGGGTCATCTGAGGGGGCAGGAGAGGGTGGAGGGGGCACAAAATTTGACAAAGGCACACCCTGTGTGAAGGAATCCAGGCACATAGAGTCAAAGTAGCGGGCTGCCAGGGTTTTGGAGTTGTTGGCATATGGATTCAGGGATTGGGCCAGTTGGTCCAGAGTGCTGTTGAAGGGAGTCTTCAATACACACGTCGCACCAACTCCAGAGGGTAAACGCAGGGTGTTAACAATCCTCTGTGGACTGGCATCTGGAGAAAGTTTACTCCTGGAGCAAAGAAAGGTTGAGAGGGATTGAGAGAGAAAATTTCTGTCTTCATTACAATTCAAAAGAAGCCTGTAGATATTTAAAGTGTTATTTTGCTGTACAATGACCTTGTGGCTGACCTGTACTGAAGCCTGTCTTCATTGGCATAAGGGATGAAGTTTCCACGAGGCTGTGTGTAGTTGTGATACTGAGATGGAGACAGAATCAGGGGGGGAAGGTCACCTAAGAGCCAAAGAGAGACCATCAGAACATCCTTCACTTAGGTCTAATTAAGATCTGCATTTTTTTTTGTGCAAGATAAACTGATAAACACTGCTCTGATTAAATTATATAATCTCACATATTGTTAAAAAGATTTTGCCATCTAAATTAGTTTAATTGAGAGTTAGTGGTTCTTTGTTAGTAGCTTGTACTCCAACTTTCATTTGGAAAATGTTTATTTCATTGGATTATTTAAATTATATTTAATATGAATTATAATTTTATCAATTAAAATGTATATTGTATACACAATAATGAAAAACATTGAAAAACAGAATTTTCAATGTTTTTGAAAGATGTTTCTTATGGACACCTACCAACCATGGCTGCATTTATTTGATAAAAACTATAGTAAAAACAGCAATATTGTGTAATATTATTATAATTTTTAATATTGTGAAATATTACAATTTAAAGCAACTTTTAATGTAATTTAGTCCTGTGATGGCAAAGCTGAATTTTCAGCAGCCATTACTCCAGTCTTCAGTGTCACATGATCCTTCAGAAATCATTCTAGTATGCGGATTTGGTGCTTAAGAAACATTTCTTATCAATGTTCCTTATTAATCATGATTCCTTTTTTACATGATACTTTGATGAATAGAAAGTTCATTTTTGTCAAAACTTACTGATCCCAAAATTTTAAAACGTAGTGTATATAACATTTTTCCATCGAATTTCCAGCAAAAATGTAGTGCTATATAAACTGTTTACCATAATATGTACCTTTATATCCCATACATTATCTATATATCCTTACATTCACTAGAAAAACAGCACATACAACAATCCCATTTCAACTGCTCTGTGTCCTTCTTACCAATCTCAGGCACAGATAGAGCTACAGTCATTGCCACACAGACAAAGAAAGCAGGAAGCAGGATCTGTGAGAAAATGCCCTTGGTGTTCCTCTTCGCACAGTGAAACCTTTTCACTATCAGCCCGTGAAACTGCCGGAGTTTCAGCCACCAGCCCTCAAGCTTAAAGCTGCCCTGGCCCTCCTGTATGGTCCGCTCCGGTGAGGACTCTTCATCTGGAGCACAGAGGGTATATAGTACACGGAGTGGTAAGTAAGCATCTTATCTTTATCTGTTACCTCCAGGCCTTTCAGAGATGCATTTGTCTCTGACAGACTTCCGCTTTAAATTTCCAGAGGTGGCAAACAGCACTAGACAAAATGTTCTTTCTAAAAGCCTTAAAGGTATAACTATAAAAAGAGCTGTTTCCTAGTTTGGTCCTTTACAGTCTACAAACTACCAACTGAGCTATTAATGAAGAAAAGTGTCTACAAATTTCAAGTAATTAAATGCATAATAATACAAATAAATTATTAAATAAATGTTAGGTTATCTCATTTAATAAAACATTTAAAAAATATTTACAAATGATCTGTAATTAATAATTAATTAATGTTTAACTGTCTAATCAGCTTTGAATGTTCAGTTTTTTTAGAACTTTTAGAACTCTTACAGACCATAATAAAAACTGAATAAATGAATAAATTTATGCTAATAACATAAAATGACAAACACTGAATAATAATAATAGTAATAGTAGATAATTATGGCTCTCAATGGATAAAACATTTAAAAATATTTAATAAACGTTAATGCATTCAGTTTTTTTTTTTTGAGTTTTTAGAAATCACACAGCACAATGAAACAGTTACAATGTCTAATTTTATAAATGTGTTAATATCATAAAATAATAATGTAATTAATTTGATTAAATAATAATAATAATAATTTATATGCTATTTTCCTGACCTCTGAGACTGGCTGAATCAGGGTCCTGGCCATTGTTAAATAGTGGGCAATAGTCTCCATAGAAGTCAGAATAAAGGCCCCCTTCATCCCCTCTTATTGAGCCCAGAGAAGAACCGGATTGTAGGGACGCTTGGCTTGGGCTCAGCCTGGAGCACATCATCAGGTTACTGAGCTCCATCTCTGGCCGGATCACGGCAGCAGCTGGTGCCCCCTCACACTGCGGCCCTCCTAACAGATTAGAGGGCTTCCCAGCTGATGCTCCACCAGGAGAGTCCTTCATATCTGACAGAGAAAACGAGAGGGATACATATGAAATGTGAACCATAAATAAAATTTCATGGCTTTAGATGCATCTCTACAGCATTCTTCAACAGATCTATCTGACCATCTAACCTGCATCGCTGTTCTCCAGTGACAGATCTTCTTCTGATACCTTCAGAAAGACCTCCTCCAGTGTGGTGTCCATCACACCAAAGCTGGTCAAGGCCAGGCTGTCCAAACTCTGTTCCAGAGCCTGAAGAAAATACACCCAACACAATGTGCCCATCAGTGAACGCCTCATATTCAATTTACTAAAGATTTTTACTGATATCAGATTATGTTTTTCCAGTGGTCTAAAATGTTTGTGTGTACCTGAAACAGCCTCTCGAAACAGCCTTTCCTGACAGCCTCAGACGGTAGGACATAAGAGAGCTCAGTGTTGGAGTCAGACACCAGCAGACAGGAGGCAACGTACTGACGGATGAATTGTGTCACTCTGCTCTCTGAACATGGAGATATCGAAGAGGCGGGAGACTGGCTTGACTGATCTAAGAACAAACAGAAACATGATGTTGGGTCATGGCAGATGAAACGGTAGAAGAAAAACTAGGAGATTTTTCATCTGCTCGCTTGATATTTTAAAGGAACAAACAATGAAATGAGGAACAGAAGAACCATATAAAAAAAGATTACGGAGATAAAACAGATACAACAAATTTTTCACCAAAAAACGACCAGTATTTTACATTGTAAAACAGATATTTACCAATAGATTTAGATAATAAAGTGATAAACGATTTTATACATGTAGACTAATGTTATTTTATTATTATTTATATACTGTTATAGCTTTTATACATTTTTCAAATTAGCTTTTAGTTTTATATTTTCAGGTTCCATTTTAATTTTAGATACATTTTTAGTAATGGTGTTAAGTGCTTTTTTTTTATATTACTGTTTAAGTTTAGTTTATTTTAGTTTTAGTTAAGTTTTAATTTTATTTATTTTTCAGTTAATTTTACAGCATCAACTTATTTCAAAGACAACATTTCAAATTTTAATTTAGTTTAAGTTTTTCATCATCTAACATTTAGATTTATTTCAGCATTATTTCAATTAATATTTTAAAAAAAAATAGTTTTAGTTTAATAACCCTTATTTATAATATTTTAATACAAAAATAAATATATGGGGTGCTGTGTGTACATTAATGAGGAAAAAAAATTAACTTAAATGATTTTAGCAAATGGCTGCAATATAACAAAGAGTGAAAAATTTAAGGGGGTCTGAATACTTTCCGTACCCACTGTATATATATATATATATATATGGGGGGGGGGATAGGTTATCAAATAGGGAAATGACGTGAGCTGGACTCAAACTCACAATGCCAACATGCCATCTCAGACATTAATCATTGAAATTGTGCAAGTCCACAAATGAGAAGATCCGCACATATACCTGCAGTGTGTGAGTCACTCTGTTTCTTGACAAGTGTAAGTTTGTAGCCATCTCCATATGTGCTCTTGAGGAACAGGGGGGAACCGCAGCACTTGAGTTTGCCATGAGAGATGATGGCAATACGGTCTCCCAGCAAATCCGCCTCATCCATGTGGTGAGTGGAGAGCAGGATGGTACGACCTGCTCACACACAGATTCTAGTTTTGGACTGATCATATATTTGGAAACTGATTTTTTTTAAATTAATTTTAATAATTTAAATAAATTTTTTAAATTATCGACCCCAAACTTTTAAACAGTACTGTTTGTGTGATTAGTAATGATAGGATCACCTTGTTTATATTTAAGAATGAGGTCCCAGATTGCTCGGCGGGCATACGGGTCGACTCCTGCTGTGGGTTCATCCAAAATCACAGCCCGGGACCCACCTACAAACGCAATTGCCACTGACAACTTCCTCTTCATCCCCCCAGACAGAGTCTGAACCAGACTGTGACGCTTGTTGGACAATTCGAGATCCTCTATCATCCTGTGAATTCCAACACACAGCCTTTATGAACTCAGGTATGGGTACGATTGAGAAAGTGTTGGCAAAATGCGAGTATGTTAACCCACTTGTCCATCTCCTTCCGGATATCTTCTTCAGCCATGCCCTTCAGACGCGAGTAGAACCACAGGTGTTCCTCCACACTGAGCTTGTCAAACAGAACGTTGTGCTGGGGACACATGCCCAAATTCTGCCTGATACGCTCCATCTCTGTGCGGATGTCATGGCCATATATGGTGGCAGAGCCAGAGGTGGGTGGAAACAGTCCTGTGAGTATAGACCTATAAGAGATTCATTATATATTAAATGAATTTTCTGCAGGACACATTAGTTTCATACATACATCCACTTTTACAGTTGTAGTGTGCCATTGTCAGCCAATAACAAGCACAGTATGGGTCCAGAACCACCCTAACACACACTAAGAAACACAATATCCTAACACTCACATAGTGGTGGTCTTGCCAGCCCCATTGTGTCCCAAGAAGGAGACAACCTGGTTTTCATGCAGGTTTAAGCTCAGCTTGTTTAGGGCCAGTTTGCTGCCTGTCTTGTAGACTTTGGTCAGTTTGTCTATGCACACCACCAGCGGCAAGTGACTGGGTTCTTCTTCAATTCCACGAGTTTCCTCTAAGCAACAAACAGACATAAATTTAGTAACATGCCTAAAAATCTCTCAACAAATTACATTATTTATTCACAAAACAAAGCTAACTTTAACAAAGAGTGCAAGCTGATAATATGATGGATGGATGGATACGGAACAAAGTGTACCTGAGCGTCTGTGTTCCATAGCACAAGCTTGGTCCTCCTCCATCACGCCCAGCCTGGTGCCGCCACCCCATGGCCGCTCCCACGTCTCTATGCGGCCACTTCCTAACCAATAGGATTTCTGCAAGGGAAAATACCATGGCCTGGGCAGTCCGTACATTCCTGATAGAAAAAAAAAATTATGAAAAAAAACAAAAGCATATACTTTAATTTTGATAATGTGTAACAAGAATGTAGGCAATGCTTGCACTGCACAATAATGACATCACTGCAGCTTACCTGGATGCACAGCCTCTATATACCAAGTCAACACACCATATACAATGGCATCAATGGTGAGCATAACCATAGACAGCAGGAGGTTAAAGTCATCGCCCTCTACAGGTGACTGGTTGATAGTGCGCCACTGGATTCCAACCCCAGCAACTTCATACAGGGCAAAGTACTTCGATCCCAGACCGAATGCTGTGGTAGACATTAAGGACTGCACACACACAGAGGAAGAATCACTTATGAGAAATGTTTACTGAAGATCAATAGACTATCAAAATGGAACATGAAAAGGATTCATGGGATGTCTTCATACCGCTATACACTTCTCAAAGGCAGTGATTTTGTCATGAGCCACCTCTTCTCTTATGGCCACATACATGTATGGCACATAGCTCAGAAAGTAGATGATTCCTCCACATGCTGAAGCCAGTTTGGCTTTAGAGTATAACACAGACACTAGGAAACTTCCCAAAAAGAAAGTGGAGAAAACATTTACATAACATTAACAACTTTTGGACTACTTTTCTTTGTTAAAAAACAATGTAAATAGAATGAAACCAGGTAGTGAGCAAGTAAAAATCATATTATGGCTCCAGTACCAGAACATGATGGTGGCGACGGCATAGATTGTAAGGAAGAGCCAAATGATAAAGGGATCGCTGTGGAGGAGGACCTTGCCATATTTCAGTATGGCAGTGAGGGCTGTCACTGAGATCGAAAGCTGCACGAAGCCTGTGATGAACCAGGCCACCCAGTGCACTGCGTTATTCAAGCCCATCATCTTCATCACCTGTGGAAAAACACCTTGCATTAACCATGGCACCGCTCTCGATCTCTCTGAAGTTTGTTGGTGACACCAGTTTCTCAGCAGAGGAATTTGTTTGTTTTAAAAGAAAGTTCAGTCTATTCTCTCACCTCTTTCAGTCTTTGCTCCTTCTCTGCTACGATGTGCTGGATCATCATGGCCACAGAGTAGACCCAGGATATGACCATACAGAGAGGCATCATGTGCTCGATAACAAACAGGAAACTGCAAATGGAAACATCTGTTACAACTCCTCACCTCCACAAGTTGATTCATTACTAGCACTGTCATTACTAGCACTGACCCCTAATATGCAAGCACCTGTAACTACTTTCTTTCTTTCTGAGATACTTAGAACACCCTTTTTAAGGATACCTAAAAGTTTGCTTGCAGTGGTTGGAATTCTCTTCAACTGCTTTTTTCCCCCTACAGTATTGTCTCCAAACGTGCAAATGATACAAAAATCCATAACACCCAAGATGTTTACACTTTAAGATTTTCTAAATTGGCTTTCCTTTAATAGTAGTAACACACATTAAGGTTTTTTTTCTAAAATATACCCAACATCTGTTTGGTCTTAACAGTTTTAGAAGCATCACAGCACAAAGTAAACTGCCCTAAGATGAGTCTATGATTGTCCTCTTTCCCCTGAAGGAGACTGCCTAATGCTGTGTCATCTGCAAATTTAATGCGGAGTGGAAGCAGAGCTTGTGTGAATTTGCCTAGAGCGAGGGATGTTTTTTTTTTTTATATATATATAAGCATCTGTGTTCTTTCTGGCTCCGAGATCATTCAGATACCACTCCATAATGTGCATTAACTTGCATTAACGCAATGCAACTGAACATCTGCGATTCACCAGGTCTTAAACACAGCATTTTAGGCTATGAGCAGTCAGACGGAAAAAATAATGAACACAAAATATACAACAAAAGTAAAGATCAATCTCACTCGTCTCTAGTGTAGCATGGATAGGGAAACATCTGCACGTAGTTTCCAGGCTCAACAACATCATGGCCCACAAACGTGTTAATGATTGCCCGCTCAATCATATCTAAAAGAGGAAGAAACATGGGAAATGTCAACACCCCATCACGTAAACATGCTGAAGCTGAATTTACAACACAGCAGCTTTATGCTGTGGGAAAGCTTTGATCCTCTTGCCTTTTCTGAGCTCTTAAATAAGTGCAGCTTCCAGAAACGCCAAGCCAGCACTTTATTGACTGTTGCACCAAGCCATACATAAACAGGTACGCATTTGACCAGAATAACTTTCATTTTGAATAAAACATCAAATTCATACCACTTTTCCCATGACAATTCAGTACTCTGCGGATGTTGTTTCAGAGCGAGCGATTTATTGCTTTGTCAACAGTTTTGTAAAGAATTTTGCACAAATGTTAGAACTAACGCTCAGAGGTTTAGACTACCACTCTCTAGATGAAAGCTAAATCTTTTAATGCCAATAAAATCAAAACTTTAAAGTGCTCACAGCTAAAGTAGATTACAAATTGTATTTTTTGGGAAAGGACAACTTCCTGCTAAGTCTTCTTATCATACCTTGGATCCACACAAAACCATAAAGGAAGTAGAATTTGCCGCCCGTGTTCGGCCCAGGGCGCCAATAAGCTCGGCGGATTTCATTTGTTTTCTCTGTGAAGCTGGAGTTCTGTCGAATCTTATACATAACATGGGGTGGCAGAGATCCATCTTTATTGGTCTGGAAAATCACACCTAGAGAGGAAGCACAGATTAAACATATGGCTACTGGCTACATTTAACAAGGTATGACTAAGGTATGACAATGAAAATGTAGTTTTAATGGGAAATGGATGGGTCAGTTTCTCAACCTTGTTAAGAAATAGCTGAGTCATATTTCACCCCAAAATCACATGAAAAATCGTTTACATAAAAAAATTAAGCCTTCATTGCATTGTGATATTATCTTCAGGACAATTTTATCTCCCCAAATTCTCATCACAATAAATGCACATATTTAAACATATTTTCAATGATGATTCTCATCACAATAAATAATACAAAGATTTACAGTTACATGACTTTTAATAAATTTTTAATAAAAAACAAGGAAGAATATGGTATGCTCAGAAGTTCTGTTAGATATGTTTGAAGGTGCTCTTTGGCAGGGATAAATTGCAATCCAAAACAATGATCCAATGCAAACTTCAAAAAAAATCCTTCAACTGGCCATTTCATGATAGAAAACTTTTAAAAAGAGTACCAACAGTGAACACTGAGGAAGGCACTTGTGGCTGAAACAAGTGGGTTTGCAGCCCTTTATTTTTCGTTTTATTAAACATTTATTTTTAAATGTTTTCTATTATGAAACAGAAATAGTTGAATAAAGCCTTTGTAGTAGTTTTTTTAAATGTGCCTTGGATCATTGTTTTTAGACTGTAATTTTTTTAATGTTTATACTTTATTTTATTAAAATACAGTACAACAAATAATAATTTAATAATTTTCACATGATTAAAAATTAATGAAAGAATTAAATTTCACATGAATTAAAATATGAGAACTTTCTGCATGATCTATCTGTTTATCTATGTATCTATATGTGTCTGACTGTCTATAATATATATATATATATATATATATATATATATATATACACACATAGGCAAGTAATCGTAATAGTCATAAAAATGGCTTAATTGTTTATTTCATTTTCTAAGCAAAATATAAATGTTTATTTCTTTGTTTAGATTTGGGAGGGAACTTTACAAGTTTTGTTACAATCACTTTTTTTTCACAAAAACTTTTTTGAGATCCAGTGATTACTCACTTGCAAAGACTGAGACGTTGTCCTGGTAGGCCTGGTTCAGTGTGTAATTGACAATGCTCTCTTCATCAGGGAAGCCTCTGAAGATATCCACACTGACCTGAGGCATTTAGAATAAGCTTTAGTTTTTAGAAAAAAAAATGTTGAAAAAAATAATATATTTTTGCTATTAAACGGGTCATATGATGCTGCTAAAAAGAACATTATTTGGTGTATTTGGTGTAATGAAATGTGTTTATGCGGTTTAAGGTTCAAAAACACATTATTTTCCACATACTGTACAATATTGTTTCTCCTCTATGCCCCGCCTTTCTGAAACGCGTCGATTTTTACAAAGCTCATCGGTCTGAAAAGCGAGGTGTGCTCTGATTGGCCAGCTATCCAGTGCGTTGTGATTGGCCGAATACCTCAA